>NC_139560.1:88269847-88480763 GCF_965112155.1 Podarcis liolepis | reverse complement strand
AGGACCACTGAGTCATGCTTTATCCTGCCTCTCAAGTGTAACAAGGTGTTTTTTCTTTTTCTTGCACATCTTTTTTCAGTCTATCTTTGTTTTTCTCATTGCAGCCTCTACCTTGCTCCTTCCCATGTTTGGTTACGCATGCAGATAGGAGAGGGGTGGGTTCCTAGTGTGCAATGGGACCCCTAAATACACCCCTTTGTTTCTGTGTTGTGCTCTGCGGTCTGGCCAGATCCCACAGGCAAGGAGCCTGCAGAAAGGTGCAATGGGTCTTTGCTCAGTGACACATTTTATCCTGCTGCCCCAGAGGTCCTTGCAATATACAAGTCCTCCCTTCACACAGACGTACCCCCATTGTGTTTCATAACTCATAAAAAAAGGAATGTAACCATTCTTGAGTCCTGCATGAAGAAATGAACCACCTAATCTGAAGCATTTCTGAAAGAGCTTAAAAAGACATATTCACACAAAAGTGCCAGAAAAGATAATTTCAAAATCTTACTTTTTTGTTTTGTTTTGCATGTGTATTTTGGTCTCACAGACACTTTCCCTTTTGCCCACCTTTGCACTGGTGAGACCACCCCTAGAGAAAGATACTGTGCTGTGCATTTGCCATTAATCACTTCAATCACCTTTCATACCAATGCACTTTCTATATTTGCCTCTTGTGTTTTATTACTAGTAGAATAAACACGCACATTTTTATAACAGCCCCTTTGGGCTGTGTCAACAGCTATACATGCTTCTTTGCTTAACATTGCTGGCTTAGCGTCGAAAGCCTTTAAAACACAACAAAGAAACAGAGATGATTCAAATAATTCGCATTATATACAGGCATGATGATGGATGTGATCTCCTGTTATCTTAACATTGACACATGCTTAGTATGCTCTGCAAGTTAAGTCACTGGCTTTTAAATGAGAGTTTAGATCTCTGATAGCAGCTGGAAGGCAAGCCAGAGCCTGCTTACAGAGCCCTGCTGCTCAAAATGACGCTGCTGGGGCTCACCCTGGGACAAGAGAAATGATGGGATGGGGGGGGGGGTTGCAGGGCTTGAAGGCTGGCTCCAGAATTGTGAGGACTGGCAAGAGATGTTGGAGCAGAATTTACGCTTCTCACTGAGAGAGCATGAAGGACCCTCAGAAGGGAAAGCAGCAAGCGCCTTGATGTTTGGTCTTCAACAGTTAGCACTTGGACAGTAGATGGAGCAGGCAGTTTCCCTGCTATGGTGAGGCAAGGTGCTGTAGTGGACAGCAGGATAGACAGTGGTGCTTACCTGACCTTCTGTCAATGAAGTTGCTGCTGCTTACTGGGAGGAAGAGTGGGAGCAGCAAGGAGGCAGGGAGATCAGTGCTGGGCAAATGCTCTGGCAGAACCAATACAGTGTTCCTGCTGGTGTGTTTGCACAGTGCCAGCCTCCCCAGCATCTTGACGCTTAACCTCTTCCTCCCCATAAGCAGCAGCAGCTCTGCTGATGGGAGGTCAGAAAGGCTGTGCTGCCCTTCTCCATTGTCTGCTACTGGTGAGATGTATTTCTATTTAATTTGTGGCATATATTTTTATAGGTAAAGTTAAAGGGGCCCCTGACCATTAAGTCCAGACACGGACGACTCTGGGGTTGCGGCGCTCATCTTGCTTTCCTGGCCGAGTACAGCTTCCGGGTCATGTGGCCAGCAGGACTAAGTCGCTTCTGGCAAACACTATTTACCTTCCCACCGGAGTGGTACCTATTTATCTACTTGCACTTTGATGTGCTTTCGAACTGCTAGGTTGGCAGGAGCTGGGACCGAGCAACAGGAGCTCACCTGTTCAAACCGCCGATCTTCTGATCGGCAAGTCCTAGGCTCTTTGGTTTAACCCACAGCGCCACCCGTGTGTGTATTTCTATATTAACATATAAATTAGCCTATGTGGTTTCTCTGGCCTGGGTTGGTGCTCGCTGGCCTTCTAAAAGCTGCACATGTAGGAGCCAGAAATCTTATTTAGAAGAGAAAGCTGCCATCTTCACATCAGAATCATATTCTTTAGCAGGCCTTTGCAGAGCCAGCCCACCCATGAGGCAAGGTGAGGCGACTGCCTCAGGCAGCAGGATCCACAGGGGCAGTGGATCCTGCTGTAGATCTTCATTCCCTCCTTGTTCCTGATGTGGATCTTCATTCACCCCTTTCTTCCCTGGTGGGGAAGGGGGCACCATTTTGCAGTTCACTTCAGATGCCACAATGTATCGGGCTGGCTCTGGGCTTCGGTTGCCTCCTATAATTGGGAAGTGGAGAAAACTATAGTAGTCATGGAGTTTGCAAACAGAGAATGACCCAGTGCGGTTCACTGAGTGGGGCTCAGCCCCTCAGTGGTAGAGCATTAATGTCCTCCATCTTCATCCTCCCCCCAGTCTTTTGCGAACACTCCCAGCTTTGCATCAGGCAATTTCAAAAATTAAAATAATTTGTAAAAAGGGAAATCAAAGGACTGACACTGTTTCCAGCTTCCCTTTGGTGTCCAGCCCACTCAAAGTGATAATGGTGGCATTCTGAATTCAGTGGTCCTCTAACCAGTCTCTGCTCTATTACTGCCTGGCTACCTATTGTTAAATTTAAAGAAATTAAACTGCTAATGGTGGCCAGGCAGAGTGCCAGTCCCTACACTGCCTTGTGTTCCAGAGATGAGAGAACTGATTAAGAAGCTGCTTAAAGAGAATGCCAGACTTGTCAGGTTCACACTCCTGTCTCAGCAACATGAACGCTGGCTTGGTCTTGTCCACAGAATGGAAGATGCCAGGAGCCCCAAGATGTGCTCTATGGGGAGCTGGCTTCAGGCACCATGTCCATTGGCAGACCAACTCTGTGTTACAAAGCTTACAGTTCCTAATCATCTCTCCTCTGTGAGACAGGGCAGTGGTTTGTGAGAAGTCGGTGGTGCAAATAGTTAAACTTTTCGGCTGCATCACATTTTGAATGGTCCAAAATTGCCCCCACCTTTTCCTTGTCATTCAGCTAATTGGCAAATGCTGCTCCAAATAGTAGGGTTGCGCAGAGGATGGCTCAGATGAGAAGTCAGTGTTCAGAGACTATGCGTCTTTGAGGAGCGGGCGTCGCCCCCTGCCTGCACACGCTGCCCAAGTAAGCTTGTCACAGCCTCACATCAGATTTGTTGAAGGCAGGAATATAAAGTCCAATGTTTTTGGCCTGAATATCCTGGTAGTGTTCTATATTCTTTATTCCCATGGGGAGGAATAGGGAATTCTTGGGGGTGAGGAGTTGCTGCTGGTATATATAAACCCCTAAATGACTATATTCATGTCAAAGACTAAAATCCTTTTCACTGAAAAGAAAGGAAATCTGGCAGCTTGACTTGTGCTGATAACAGTGCTGTAGTTATTATGAGGTATAAATAATAAATATCCACAACAAATGCTCTTGGAATACATTGCTTGCTTTTAAACAGTTTAATCTTGAATTTATCCAAGCATGGGTATATGAACCTTGGCTTCTGAAATATTAAATCTCTTTTCAAATCATGCATCCCATTTATCTGAAATACCATGCACAATGTAGTATTGCCAGCTTAAGATCACTTGATAAAAGACCTACAAAAATGTAACTGGCTCAAGTTCTTTGCATGGTTTAGGGTTGGCAGAAGGGTTCTTGCACCTTCAACAGCAGTGTGTCAAGGAAACTTCAGCAAGTTAAGCCTTTTCTATTGTGAAAATACAATTTTTGGTTAAACTTCACTTGTTGACATTCTGCCTGCCCAGTGTCATGCATGTTGGTGCTTAATTTATTTTTGGACTCTACACCACACAAGAGAGGATACAATTTTGCAAATGACACAAAGCTTATGCAATACTGTGTTCTCTTCTGTGAGTGGGGTAGAGGGCCCCAGAAAGACCTGTTGGTGGCCCTGGACCTCTGTAATTCAAATGTGACAGGCCTGGCTGTTGAAGAGGGCTTTGGCAATGGTGGTCACTTACACATCACTGAAGAAGAGGAAATGGTTCACCCAAAATTTTGGAAGGAAAGGTATAGATTTGCATAATATTTGCACATACTGTATATGCAGAAAGTGGAGAAGACTGTGACCAGGTGACCAGGGTGCCTGTTCCATCTGCTAGCCAGGTGCCAATTATTGATGGCCAACTTCAAGGCCCCTGCTGCTCTCCCTTCTTCTTTATCTTTATCTTTAAGCTGGATTTCAGAGAGAGGGCTTCTTTGTAACCACCCTAGCGTCACCCTCAACTTCCTTCTGCATCCTCAGTTCTGGGTTCTAGAACTGGATTCTTGAATTCAGCTTACTAGGCTGTATAAATAATTCTGATTACAGTAGTACCTCAGGCTACATACGCTTCAGGTTACATACGCTTCAGGTTACAGACTCCGCTAACCCAGAAATAGTGCTTCAGGTTAAGAACTTTGCTTCAGGATGAGAACAGAAATTGTGCTCCGGCGGCGCGGCAGCAGCAGGAGGCTCCATTAGCCAAAGTGGTGCTTCAGGTTAAGAACAGTTTCAGGTTAAGAACGGACCTCCGGAACAAATTAAGTACTTAACCCGAGGTACCACTGTACTGGGATCCTTATGTTACAGGTGGTTCAAGCTTTTAGCTTTTCACTCCACATAAACATTTGGGAATACAAACTTCTAATGGGAAGCAAGGGTTTGCCTACAGCAAAATTCCATATTCACACACAATTGTTATTTGTAGCTTTATTAGCTGTATGCATTTTATTATTCTGATGTAGAGGTGTGCAGCGACACATGATTCACCTTATAGCTGTAATATTTGGAATCAGCACAATCTGTTTCAGATTTGGCTTGTTATTGTTGGGAATCTGATATGAGATACACATGCAGTGGAAGTTGCTCCCAGTACCAGTCACCACACAGAACCAGAGTGAGGTCCAAATAGTTTATTGCTGCAGAAGATAAGGCTTAGTAAGACAGTTCTGGAAGAAGATATATACAGCTTGAGGGCTTTTGCAGATACAGATATATATAGATATATACAAGTACAAAGTATCTTTGTTGCTCTAAGTTGAGCAAATCAAGACATAACACTGGACCACTAATGTCAACAGACTGATGGGCTCACAGACTAACTGAGCTGATATATCTTAATCACAGATAGAATCAGAGCACTGGGCCATAAGCAATTTGCTTGGCTGACCTTGCACTTGCAATTAGCTCATCCATGGGGTGATTTATGCTCATGAAGGGAATTAACCCATTTTATGACCAGTTACTCCAACAATTATTCAGGTCCAAATCTGATCCACTGAATCTGAAGCTCTGTTTTGCTCACATTATAATTGGGAAGCTAAAAATGGCTATACTATTCCCCCCTATCAACTTCGCTGGACTGGTCATGTTGTTCTGATGCCTGGTGATTGTCTTCCAAGGCAACTACTCTATTCCGAACTTAAAAATGGAAAGTGTAATGCTGGTGGCCAACAGAAGAGGTTTAAAGACTGTCTCAAGGCAAATCTTAAAAAATGTAGTATAAACACTGACAACTGGGAAACACTGGCCTTCGAGCACTCCTGTTGGAGAACAGCCTTTACCAAAGGTGTCATGGGTTTTGAAGACACTCAAACTCAGGATACAAAAGAGAAACGTGCTAAGAGGAAGGCACGCTTGGCAAATCCACACCTTGACCTTGATCAACTCCCACCCAGAAACCAATGTCCCCACTGTGGAAGGATGTGTGGATCCAGAATTGGCCTCCACAGTCACTTACGGACTCATTGTTAAAAGTGTGCTTATGGAAGATAATCTTACTCAACTACGAGTGATCACCAAAGAAGAAGAAGAAGATAAGTGGATGAAATTTGCAGGCAAAGAAGCCGCTCCAGAGTGAATAAAGCACACTAAATTTCAGGCACATATATTCAGGATGTTTTGTGCATTGATTTTTTTTTTAAGGAAAGGTCTTTAAACAGTGGGAAAACAGAAATCATATTCCCTCCCCTAGTTTTTAAGGGGGAGGATCAGTTTGAAAGCTGGGGACATAAGGGAGGTGTCCCTGGATAAGAAAGTTGCATATGTAATTTTTATTCCACCCCCTTCTCTCAGTTCTCTACACTTTCCTCAGCTTGAATGCTCAGTATTTCCCCAGTCAACAATCTGACTCAAGAATGTGAGACTTTGCCTCAAATCACTAAAAGAAGCCTATGAGCTAAATTTCAAAGGAAATTTTACGAGTTTGTGAGGTGCCAGACCAATCTAAATTCATGGATCCAGTAAGTGTTAGAATTTAATCATGCCTCCTGACCCCCTGGATTCAGCAAGTGTTAAAATAGAAGCCAAGTTAGCTTCCTCATGAGATAATTGTCTGGATGACAGGCCATTAAGAGAACAAAGGAATGGTGTTAAGCAATTAACAGAGCAAAAGGAAGGAGCCTCTGTGCTACATGACGAATGGGTGGGCTTTTAGGTAGTTAGAAGGACAGGTCCTGTTTAGGGAGTTGGGAGCTGCAGGCTAAAAGTCCAGATGTCTGTTTGAACCCAAGGCTGCAGCTATGGAAAAAACAAAACGCTCTTGGGGTGTTGGTGCTGTGAACCCCTCCATTGCAGGCTCAGGTTGTCTATATGTGTAAATAGACCATATGTCATAAAGACGCCACAGTCTCCACTGTATCTCATTGCCAAAAGGAAATATGAACCCTGGATAAGTGTTTGTAAACCCTGGAACCTTGCACTGCTTGGAGATTGGGTGTGCAACAGAAAGATGACAACAGAAGGAGAAGGAAAGAAGGAAAGAGGGAGAGGCAGCAAGAATACTGGATGCATAAGAGCAAGTGCAGTTAACTGTGTTTCAGCTTCATTTCAGGCACATGCGTCTTGATGCAAATACAGATATACAAATCATTTCAGCCCTTTCCTAAAGGACTTCCTTACCTGCAATATGATTAATTTTGGGGTAGATAACAGGTGTGAGTTTTGGGGATGTTTCAGGCAAATGAAGCCCTTTTGAGCAGTATGACTTTGGGAAAGTTAAACACACAGCCTTCACTTCTCCTCCCTGAAATCAACAGAATAAAGAATTACGGCTTGGATGACAGCCCTGCCTTTTTGACTTCGGTTTTGGCTCTAAAATAAAATGAATTTGCATGTGATTCTTCGCAAAATATCAGTAGTCACCTCCTTCAGAAGCTGTTTTCAGTACTGTAAAGTTATTCAAAATATTTTTGAATGGAAGTGTCAGTTTAAGATCCTCGACACAGAGCAGACCTACAAAGCCTATTTGCAAAGTAAATTTGCTCTGGATTTCCGATACCTAGGAAAGTTTTTTCTATTATATTTATTTAAAATTACAACAGTTTACATTAGAAACAAGCTCAAACAATTAAGGTGAAAGATAAATAACTGCATACAGTTTAATTTTACAAAATGCAAACATACATCTTTCATTGTTCCATAATCTGAGTATTAAACACAGTATAATTGCACAATGCAGTTTCACTGTCTTCAAAGGCTCCAAGAATCAAACAGGTCTGACTTTTATGAAATAATTTTTATTTTCCTGTACTATGCAAATAATTTTACACGGTGGCTCTCCTGAATCCAGCTGGGGAAGTTGTGATGGAGGAAGATCATAGAATCATAGAATCCTAGAGTTGGAAGAGACCACAAGGGCCATCGAGTCCAACCCCCTGCCAAGCAGGAAACACCATCAGAGCACTCCTGACCTATGGTTGTCAAGCCTCTGCTTAAAGACCTCCAGATAGATAGGAAAAGATAGGAAGGGGGAGCTGCGTATGCATCCAGGGACGGTGTTTTGGTTCTTGAGGAGGGGGTCTTGAGCACACTCAGTGCAAAGAAATTAATGGGATTCAGGCAAGAACCCAGCATGTACAAGGAGAACTCCCCAAGCATTGCGCTTTTATAATGAAGCTGCTCATAAGAAAAGCTCTGCTGGGTCAGCCAAAGGCCCATCTACTCCAGCCTCCTGTTCTCACTGTGGAAAACCAGATATCTATGGGAAGCCCACAAGCAGGACCAAGACCAAGAGCATTCTCTCCCCTGGTGATTCCCAACCACAGTTGTGGAGGGGCATATTGCCTCTGGAATTATATGACATGAATAGGTACACATACCCTATGTAGACATATGATATGCACACATATGATATGGATATGTACACAGACATCAAGGCTAGTGGCCATTGATAGCCTTAACCTCCAGGAATTTGTCTAACCCATTCTAAAGACATCAGAGTTGCTGGCCATTCCTGCATCTTGTGGCAGAAAGTTCTATGGTTTTAACTATGTGCTGTTGAAGAAGTACTTCCTTTTGCCTTTTCTGAATCTTCCAAGACTGAGCTTCATCGAAAGGCTCCAGGTTCTGGTGTTATGGGATCAGGAGACACACATCTCCCAAACCACTTTCTTCACATACTTCCCCCTTACACACTTTTCCTCTAAACTAAAAAGCCCCAAATTTAAAAACATTTCATTGTAGAGCAGTTGCTTCTGTCCCTTGATCATTTTAGGTGTTCTTTTTTGAACCTTTTACAGCTCTACAATATCGTTTCTGAAGTGAGCATCTTTCTGTACAGAGCATTCCAAATGCAGTCATACCATATATTTGTGTAACAACATTTTATTTTCAGAACCTTTCCTAGTGATCGTTCATATGGAACTCACCTCCTTCACAGCTGCCACACACTGGGCTGGCATTTTCATTGAGATGCCAACCATGACTCCAAGATCTCTTTCCTGGTCAATCATGACCAGCTCAGGTCCCATGCAAATTAGGATTTGTTTTGGCCCAGCGGCCATCACTTTGCACTTCATTTCTCTTAGTCTGAATATGTGCAGGTGTTAACCAGTCACCTCTTCTCTCTTCACTATCTTATTTATTCATTTTTGAGATTTATATCCCATCAACATGATTCAGAAGAGCCTTCAGGGCGGCTGCCGGCAAAGCACTTTGAACCCCTTAAGCAACCAAGTGTATTATGAATGTTGTCCATTTTTGACACATAACAACAGCTGTGACATACAACAGTCTTTGTGCTTCCTCTGCATATTCTGCCCATTGAAAGCCTAGAACAATATATGCTCCAAATGCAGCCTTTGTTCCCTTTCGGTTCAAAGTGCTCTGGCAGCTGTGTCCACCAAAGAACCCTCCACAGCTTTCACATCCCCCTGCTACATGCTGGAGGAGGGGCAGTGTAGCTGCCCAGGTGGCACTGCATCACACCTGTGGATTTCCAAAAGCCCATGAAGTCAGAGAAGCAACAAGATCCTTTCACACAAAATGTTGATGATGTGATTCTCAATGAGCAATATTCACATGGCACTCTTGATTTGGTAATATGGGTTTTCTTTTGCCAGCTGAGAAAATAATACGAACCATGCTCCAGTTCTACTAAGAATTGGAATGTTTTAAATATTACAAAATCATTTAAAACAAACAAATAAAGGACAAAGCAGACTAGTGTGCTGGGCCATATCCTGTATTCAGCCTCACAAAACCTGATGTGCTGTATTTTACTATGATAGCTAGCACATGCCTCTATCAACTCAAATATTTTGCTGAGTTACACCACTAAGCACCCAGTCAAAACATGGGGCTGGCTCCAGGACACAATGGTGATGCCCAGCACAGCAGAACTGGATCCCACCAGCAGAGAAGTGGCTCTGCAGTTCATGAGCCTGGCAAGGTGCTTGCCAAGCTTATTATTTGCATGTTATCGATTTCAGGTGTGTGAACCACTCACACAAATGCCAAAATAAATAAGTATTGATCAATAAATGCCCATCATGTTGGGGAGAGGTGAGGAGGAGGACCCTTTCAACAGAAAGCCGACATATATATTTTCAGAGGTAGCAGGGAGTAACTGTTTTCTTCCTTCTTCCTGAAAACATCTGGCTGACCTGTTGGAAACCTAATGCTGAATCACCCTTCTGGTGATGCAACAGGGCTCTCTTTATCTTCTTATGTATTTAAGTGTGGCATTTTCCCCTGTAGAATAACTGGTACAGAAAGAGCTTGTTGATGTTATTCTGGGTGGAAGCACCCAGATGGCAGCTTGCATATTTTGTCCCATAGAAGTTAACAGAAGACACTGAGTATAGAGGCATCCTCTGTGTTAACACAGCACCTTCCAGCCACCTTGAGTTTCATTTCTTGGTCACCATTAAGTGTGACACAACCTGGTTCTCTGTATACAGAAAATTCTATAGAGCGAACATGGAATTGGGTTGACAAAGTAATTTTATAATGATTTTAATAGGCTAGAAGGTATAAAAAGACCAGGCAGTCTTGTTTCAGCAAAGACTTTTATTTACCATAGTGCAGGAAAGGGGTGTGCCTTTCTTTTCATGGAACCACATCATCCATTCTCTCCCTTTGCATTTGAAAAAAAGGAGTCAGTCACAAAGGAAGACACAGCAGTGATACTGCTTCTGTGTTGAGACAGTCCCATAGCCACAATCTTGGCACACACACACACACACACACACACACACACACACACACAAAGAGGGATGGTGTAACACAGCTGAAAACAAATGGGTTCTGGAACAAAACTGGGTCACAAGTGAAAAAGACGAAGGTCAAAAGTTATTTGAGTAAGCTGGTCTTCTGTTTAGAAACAATACAGTATGAACTGAAACAAACAAACAAAAACCTTTAAGGTCATTATCTCTCCCCCCCCCCCCCGCCACAAACTGCCCTCTCGTCTGCACCTGTGTTTATTACACTCATTTATTCTGCATTTTTCTGCACAAAACTTCAGGCAAGCAGACCCTGTGAAATAAGCCTGGTAGAAGAAGGGAACGCAGTGGATGTAGCCTACCTTGATTTCAGCAAGGCATTTGACAAGGTGCCCCATGATATTCTTGTAAAGAAGCTGGTAAAATGCGGTCTTGACTATGCTACCACTCAGTGGATTTGTAACTGGCTGACTGACCGAACCCAAAGGGTGCTCTTCATCAATGGTTCCTCTTCATCCTGGAGAAGAGTGACTAGTGGGGTGCCACAGGGTTCTGTCTTGGGCCCGGTCTTATTCAACATCTTTATCAACGACTTGGATGATGGACTCAAGGGCATCCTGATCAAATTTGCAGATGACACCAAACTGGGAGGGGTGGCTAACACCCCAGAGGACAGGATCACACTTCAAAACGACCTTGACAGATTAGAGAACTGGGCCAAAACAAAAAAGATGAAAGTTAACAGGGAGAAATGTAAAGTACTGCACTTGGGCAAAAAAAAATGAGAGGCACAAATACAAGATGGGGGACACCTGGCTTGAGAGCGGTACATGTGAAAAGGATCTAGGAGTCTTGGTTGACCACAAACTTGACATGAGCCAACAGTGTGACGCGGCAGCTAAAAAAGCCAATGCAATTCTGGGCTGCATCAATAGGAGTATAGCATCTAGATCAAGGGAAGTAATAGTGCCACTGTATTCTGCTCTGGTCAGACCTCACCTGGAGTACTGTGTCCAGTTCTGGGCACCACAGTTCAAGAAGGACACTGACAAACTGGAACGTGTCCAGAGGAGGGCAACCAAAATGGTCAAAGGCCTTGAAACGATGCCTTATGAGGAACGGCTAAGGGAGCTGGGCATGTTTAGCCTGGAGAAGAGGAGGTTAAGGGGTGATATGATAGCCATGTTCAAATATATAAAAGGATGTCACATAGAGGAGGGAGAAAGGTTGTTTTCTGCTGCTCCAGAGAAGCGGACACGGAGCAATGGATCCAAACTACAAGAAAGAAGATTCCACCTAAACATTAGGAAGAACTTCCTGACAGTAAGAGCTGTTTGACAGTGGAATTTGCTGCCAAGGAGTGTGGTGGAGTCTCCTACTTTGGAGGTCTTTAAGCAGAGGCTTGACAACCATATGTCAGGAGTGCTCTGATGGTGTTTCCTGCTTGGCACGGGGTTGGACTCGTTCAACTGGGAGGACAGATGAGATGACAATTTGTGCATTTAATTGCTTCAATTTCCTGCCCAGAGCCTCGTAGTCTCTTTTGATCTTCTGGGGGCTATTGCTTGCAGTGTCATTGGTTCCCACATGAACCAAGAGGAAGGGGTATTTGTCAGTCGGTTTTATGATTCCGTGCAGTCGTTCAGTTACATCTTGGATCTTAGCCCCGGGGAGACAGCACACTTCCTGAGACATCTTGTCAGGCCCACAGATCACTGCTTCTGTTCCCCTCAGTAGGGAATCCCCTATCACCACTACACGCCTCCTCTTAGGTTTGGTCGGGGTTCTTCCATGAGCTGTCCGTTCCAAGGTCGCCTGCACATTCCCTGAGGACTGACTTTGCTGATCGTCTTCATATACCTGATCGACTGTAATGAGGGAGAGATCCTCAAATGGAGTCTGTTCTTCGTCTTCCATGCTAGGGGAGAAGACTTCAAAGCGATTGTGTATTTCTAAACAATCAGAGCGAACCTTGGGCCTCCTACTTCTTTGAGTCACGTTTCTCCATATATCTGGCACCTGTGTTGGTGAACTAGCCTCCTTCTCAGGGGTGTCCCCTGTCTCCTCCTTGGTGGAGATGGTGTTCTCTGTTGTTTCCAATAAGAGCTTCAACTCTCTAATTCTTTGGAGCGTAGCTACACGTTCCTCCAGTTGCTGGACTTTGTCTTCTAAGAGGGCAATCAACATGCAATTGCTGCAGGTAAAGCTGCCTGCAACCTTTGGCAAGATGGCAAACATTGCGCAGGAACCGCAGGCGACTGCAGCTGTTCCCTCCCCCTCCATCCTGAGAACGTGTCGTTGGGGGTGGCTACAGCGGTCCTCCATCATAAAAAGCGTGAAGGCAGGACAAATAACCCCCCCCAAAAAAACCCCTAGGTCTCCCCCAACAAACGTTTGAGACTAGCTCCCCTAAATCTAAAAGATGGATCAAACTGCCCTGCTAGCTCTGATAAGCTCCTCCCACAGCTTATCACCTGACTCAACAGAAACCCTGCCCCCTCTGACCTTTACACAGGGAAAACAGCTAATCAGCCACAAAGAAACACACCTCTTCTCATCTGAGAAATGTTGGAGGATATGCCATGCCCACAAAGGCCTTCATTGGTGTCCTCGGGCAGCATGTGTGTGTGTGTGTGTGTGTGTGTGTGTGTGTGTGTCAGATGCTGAGCTTTCTTTTTTAAAAAAAGTAATTAAGAAAGAAAGTTATGAAGTAAAAGGTCAGCCTGAGGTTGTCAGGGGTATATGTTAGAAAAGAAGCAGAAAGAAGATCCAATAGGATAAAAATGATATTTCCATCCCTTGGAGTACATATAGGCAGTGTCTTCTGGGGTGGCAGAGGGGCAGGGATAGTTTCTGACTAGGAAGGAGTCTGAGGGCCGGTCCAAAACCTTTTGGCACCTGAGGTGAACCACAAAATGGTGCTCCCTCCACCAGGGAAGAAGGGTTGAGTGAACCTCTGCACTAGGAACAAGGGTGGAAGAAGAGCAGCAGCGCCTCCTATTCACCAAGAGGCTGTTGTAGAGGCAGCACTGGAGAGGGCACTGTCATGGAGGCAGCACATCTGGCCTCCAAGGAGTGTGCTGCAGCTGTCCACAGCAGCAGCCGAAGCAGCAGCAGCCGGTGCATTCCTTGGTCCCTTCCTTCAAGGCTGCATCTGCTGCTCCTGTGGATCCTGCTGCCTCAGACGGTCACCTCACCTTGCCTCATGGGTGGGCTGGCCCTGGCTGGAAGTGAGGGGGAACCTGCCACTCTCTTACATAAGCCCACATAGCTCTGTTTCAGGGACATATTTGCAGCCAAATATCGGACTGGTCAACCTTTTAGTATCTTATGCTAGAGTTAGTGACAATGGTTTTTATCCAGCTCCAGCACATATGAAGACTTGGCCTTGTGTTCATTGGAAGAGAAGGCCAAAAGAAACAGTGTCTGTTAGTGCCCCTTGTGATTAGGAAGGCTAAATGAGCTTGCCATAGTCAGGTCACTCTCACTCAGCCCTCCAAGTCATTCTTATGGGCCTAACCTTGGAGGCGGTCATCCGGCGTTGAAGGGGAAGGGCGGTGGAAGAGCAGAGGCTGTCTCCAACTAATATTGAGGAATCCACTTGTTTTACATGTTTCTACACATTTTTGTCTGTTAGATTTCATGTCATTTTGTTAGGAACTCAATAGACTAAGTGAATAGCTTGTTATTTAAAAGCCTGTTTTCCCATACATGTCAACAGGACGATTCATGTGAAACTATACATTCCCTTCCCCAATTATTATTATATTTAAACCTAACCAAAGAATTAGTATGTTAACTGATTTTCCAATTGCCGTTGGTTATTTGACTGCTGATTTGATTGCGGAAAGGTTTCTATGGCCTCGTTGTTATTTAGATGAAAATTATGGCTGTCATTATGATAGGATTATTTGAGACGGTTTCAGGATGTTGTTTTTATATGAACTCGCACTTACAATGACCCCAATATTACTTGCCTTGAAATCATTGGCAGAACTCCCATTGACTTAAAATGGCATCAATACATGGCCCTGTTGCAGCCAAAGCCGCCATACAGCCACTCTGCAGGTGGGCTGAACAAATGGACAAACCATTTGCCTAAGAAAATTGCAGGCAATTGTCTTTTATTTCAGCCCTCTTCATGGCTTCCTCGTGACAGAAACCAAAACATAGTATCTTCTGTTTTTGCATTCTGAGGCTGCACATTTTAATACTTTCTAGGATTTAGTCATCATACTTTTCTATAAAATCTATATCTATCTATCTATCTATCTATCTATCTATCTATCTATCTATCTATCATCTATCTATCTATCATCTATCTCCACCTACCTGTCTATCACAATATAAAGTCACACTCCAATATGACAAAGAATTGGAATTCAGCTAGCATTCTTTGTATTATAAAAAAGGAGAAAAATTATGCATCTCTTCTCTCATAATTGTACAGCTCATAATTGTTCATAATTGACAAATTCAGAGAAGGATACCATCCAGGGAATTCTGAATTCCATCCAAGTAATCCTGGCTAAAATTAAGATTATAAATTTATTAGGGGCCAATTTCTTCCAAGGGAAAATGTATTCTTAGCTCATATCACAACCCATACTGCATAATCCAGGGGAAAACAGTAAGTTGTGGTGAAGGCCTAGGGGTTTTCTTCTTCCTGAGGTGGATAAACCTCTTATCTCAGTTTTACCACCTCATGACTAATAGAGAATAATTTTGTGCACATCAGGGCTAGAACCCTTCTCCACTGAGTTTTCTATGAGGAAATCCACCCAATGCAGAAACCTATTTCTAGCTTGCAACTGAAGTGATTGCCAGAGCTAGTCAAGAGGTCTTGAGCGGCCATCCTCCATTCCAGCTTGCCTGCCCCAGTTCTCTTCCTCTCCTGGGGGGGGGGGGGCTCTGGGGCTTATCTCAGGCAGCTCCTTCAGCTGGCTCCAAGATTTCTCATACAGCCCGAATATGCACAGCTATGAAGCTGCTCTTGCCTCTGGCAACTGTGATTCTCTGCTGAGCAGAGAAGTGTGATTGTGTTTGTTTTTGGTCCTAAGCAGCATTATGGTTAAAAAAAAAATCAAATCAATCAGACTCTTGTTTACCAGAAATCTATATAAAGTGAGCAACAATTATGCAGAGTTCTGTTTAATAATTGATAGACCAATTTGATGGGCGCTTAAATTCAGAACATTTGGCACCAGCAAATTTGCCTGCAATGTCTTTGTCATGCCTCCGCAATGTCAGCATTACATCCTGTCTTGGGTTCTTGGGCCGAAATAGTGTTTGCGTTGGAACAGCAGTTAGGTTGTCCACAGTAACTCTGTTGGTGGGGCTGTGAGTCTTAAAACTAGGTTGCAAGGGAATTCTGTTCCTGATCTGTGTTTGAGGCTGAGAAGTATATGAAAATTAGGATCAAGATGTTAGTGTGTTGCTAACATGTACGTATGTGTAAACCTTTCTTTTTTCTGTTATTTTGTAGAGATAAAAACTTCAATAAAAATAAATTTAAAAAGGGGGAAAAAAGAAAATTAGGATCAAGAGAGAAGATGGAGAGATGAGGAATATTTCAGCAAGGGAAATACACTATCAGCTGCTACTTGATTCCTTTCTGCATTCAGAACACTTCCCTTGCCCCTATGTTAAAGGGTTTCCAAGGCTTTGCCTTATCTTTTTCTCTGCCTTTCTTTCCTACTATCGGCCTGTGATGACCTTTGGTGCTCAAGCTCTCCGCTCTCAGCTGCTCAACATCTCCTGGATCCTGAAGTGACCTCCTTTTCTTCCGTGCTACTGCTTAGGCCCAGATCCCCCGCCCCAAACACTCACACGGTGCCACCTCCTCACTCTCCTCCTCATGCCATGGGAACTGAGCCAGGGTGGGGGGTGCGGTGGGGATAGCAGGGAAAAAGTTTAGCTGATAACAGGTTTGATCCTGTGCAAGTGCCATTGAAAGGAATGGGAGCTGTGTAAGAGCTTTGCATTTAATGGTGTTTATGCAGAAGAACCCACCGCTGGAATGTGCTTTAGGTAATTTCTAACAGTTTTATTGCAGGGCGTGAAGTTGCTAGTAGTGGTTCAGAATCACACACTGGTGCTTATCTACATTTTAAAAAGCACTCATGATTAAACCCTGTCTGTGGTGCCTACCCCTTTTCCCAAATGATAACACAAGAGACCAGATTATGGGTTCAAATTGGCCACAACTTTATTGAACTTCAGAAGTGGGAAACTTGGCACAGGCCTTGGCAGGTAACCCTCTCAGCCCATCTGGCTGAGGATATGCAGGCAGTTGAGGCCCAATGAGAGGGGACTGCAAAGCGCAAACTTACACAGATTGCCCTTCCACTGACCTCGTCCCGGGAGTTTGACCTACATGCCACCGCTCTAGGGCCAGGGACTCCCGGTTTGCCCTTTAACGGGCCCTGCAAGCGCCACCGCATGGGGAGGGAGCATGAATGCATCCCCCCCAACTTGATGTTAGACTAAAGGCTACCTTGCCAAGGCCTGAAACCGCCAAAGTTGTGACGAAATTGCTATGGGGAAGGCGAAACCTGCCAATGCAGGGAAAATTCCTTCCTGGTTCTGAATACAGCAACCATCTTACGACCGCAGCAGCGCCCGCTGACCTGGAACGCAAAATATTAGCCTGTAAAGAAGAAATTGTTAAATTGAAGAACGCCGACCTAAGCTGAAATCAAAAGGCAAGAAATATTAATTGAGGGAGGGTGGGTGGGTGATCCCAGAAGGAAGAACAGCAAAAGAGGCTTGAGCACAGGGGTCAGCCTCTTTTCTCTTGGCCTTAGGCCCACCCCCGGCCGGCCATCCATTGTCCTCCCTGGCCGAGGGCGGCTCAAAGGCCAGCTCAAGCAGGTGGGTGGCACCCGCCCAGGTGAGCCTCGCTTGGTGCCGCAAACCCCGCTCACCTGTGGGGAAGGAAGGGCGGATATTAAAAAGCACTCATGATTAAGTTTCCCCATTTAAGAAATAATAATAATTCAGAGTTGTTACCAGCCCATTCTTTAGTAACTTCTAGGAAAAGCCAACTTCCTCCTAGCATTCACTTGCTTGTTGTTGTTTAGTTGTTTCGTCTTGTCCGACTCTTCGTGACCAGAGCACGCCGGGCACTCCTGTCCTCCACTGCCTCCTGCAGTTTGGTCAAACTCATGCTGGTAGCTTGTTTGCAAATAACTGGGGGACTCTTCGAATACATATTTAACTGCCACTTATGTGCCACCTCCCAGGGGAGAAAGCCATTAAGGGCAGCTCCATACACCTTGGTCTCTTGCCTAACATCATTGAGTCACAGTTCAATGTTTTCAGAGTTAGGAGGCATTGGCCTTTAACCACATCCAATTCCTAGAGGATAAATGTGGGGGGCAAATTTGTTTTAGCTCTGCCTTTGATATGCTTTCTTCTCCCTTTTCCTGGGCCTTCTAGATCTCCATCTTATCCATTACAATACAAAATCAGCCCAAGCCTTTAGTTAATGAACAATGGGGGAGCCATTGTTTGGCAGTTCTGGAGTTCAGTCAGAGAGAATGTGCCTTGTCGATGTGCTTCTCAGTGTTGTGGGGAGGAAGCTGGAGCACCGTGACCTATTTCCTGCCAGCCAAAAGCAGCAAACCACCCAGTTCATTCTTTTGGCACCTTCGCATAATCTTCCTACTTGGAGAGATAGAACAAGGAGGAGGCACAGTAACTCTCTCCGCAAATATTTATGTAGTTTTCTAATTGTCCTGATCCCAGTGCTTCTGGAGAATAATTTAGAGGGCAAAGAGGTGTAGATCAAGGGCGAAGAACAGGGGTCAGCAAACTTTTTCAGGAGGGGGCTGGTCCACTTTCCCTCAGGCCTTGTGGGGGGCCAGACTATATTTTGAAAAAAGGAAGAACGAATTCCAATGCCTCACAAATAACCCTGAGATGCATTTTAAAGAAAAGCACACATTCTACTCATGTAAAAACACCAGGCAGGCCCCACAAATAACCCAGATATGCATTTTAAATAAAAGGACACATTCTACTCATGTAAAAACACTCTGATTCCTGGACCATCCGCGGGCCGGATTTAGAAGGCAATTGGGCTGGATCCGGCCCCCGGGCCTTAGTTTGCCTATCCATGGTAAAGAACCTCAGTCCATAGGGCGAAATGCAGCCATCCAAGCATCCTGGCATCACAGAAGGGATCCCAGAGGAGCAGTCAATTTATTGAAAAATTGAAAGTTAAAAATATATATGTGGTTTGAAGGCCAGGAGTTAACCCTAAAGCCATCTGAATCCATTTCTGGGAGGGAAAAGGTATTACCAATCCTTAAGTAAGAAAATTATGTTGTCCAATTAAGCCCCAAAGCAATTATTGTGGATTAGGAGCAGATCAAGGGATTACCTCAGGTATTGTCTGCTGGTGACTTTGAGCTGCTCCTATCCTTGCACTAGTCACAGGGTTATCTCTTGGCTGCTGCCACTTCCGTAACAATAGCATTGGAATACGGTGGAAGGGTGATACATTACAAATGAGAAAGGGAAAGTTGTCAGCAAGTTAAGTAAGATGTCAGAAGCAAGGAAATGTTTTGTGCCTGATGGGCTGGTGTCACTCAGCGAAGGATACTCTATGGTTCGATGAAGGCGCTCGTGAGCAGCATGTGGACATTCATATCCTTGCAAACTGTGGGCAGTCTGCATGATATCCTGCCGTATGAAAGGTTCCAGGGCCATCTCTGCAAGATTTACGCAATCCTATATGTTTCTAGTCAAAAGTCAGTCCTGTTGTTTTCAATGATGCTTTCTCCCAGGTGAGAGACTGTAGCCTAAATTTCTCTCTCTCTCTCTCTCTCTCTCTCTCTCTCTCTCTCTCTCTCTCTCTGTGTGTGTGTGTGTGTGTGTGTGTGTCAGGAGACAATGGAAGAGTGCATCTTTGGGAACAATGTAAAACTGTCGGAGAGTTACAGCGCCTGAAATTAACCTGAAATTGTTCTTAACCTGAGGTACCACTTTAGCTAATGGGGCCTCCCGCTGCTGCCACGCAATTTCTGTTCTCATCCTGAAGCAAAGTTCTTAACCTGAAGTACTTTTTCTGGGTTAGTGGAGTCTGAAACCTGAAGCGTCTGTAACCGGAGGTACCACTGTACAGGAGAGACATGTTTTATTGCAGGTGGGGCAGAAGAAGACATCTGGTTTTGTTGCTACAGGTGCACCATGGTCTTTCTTCTCTCTGTGCCACCCCTAACACACACACACACACACACACACACACACACACACACACACGGTAATATTCAAGCTGAGTATCAAGGAGCAAGCACCCCAACAGTTAGCATCTACAAAAGAGAACTAGGTCTCCAAAGAAAGCACCATGCCTCTGAAGCCCTAGGAAGTTGTGCAAATCAGCTGTAAATATCACACCTGTGTCTTTGGGTGTACCAAACAGCAAACCAGGATCAATTTTCAATCAGCTGGTGTAGCTGTTTCCCTTCTGAACACTGAAATAGTCATTGATTTACCCCTACCCTACAAGAAATATCTGCACAACCTTGTTTAAATTATTTAAATGCTCCTTGCACATTTAGTTATTATTTCATTTATTTATGTGATTATAAATTCACACAGAAACAGCAACAACAACAAATCTGCCCTTTTAACTGCTCTGGGGAAAGGGTGACGGTGGAACCTCAGCACCCCGTGAGTCCAGAGGTTCCCAAGTGTTTTGGGGTCACCACCCCCTTGGCCCCACCCCCACCAAAGCATTATTCAGACTAGTGGCCTGCACCAACCACAGAAGAAGATAAGAACACCATAAAATTCAAACAGGAGCAAATTAATTGCAAAATCTAATTATAATTATTTGGTTTAATTAACTGATGAACCTGACCTAAGGATGACAACTTTTCAAGGTATGATAGTCATTTACACCTTTAGCACACACACCCCACCACTCGTTTGCCTCTTAGCACCCCGCTAGGTAATCTGCCCCCCCCCCCAAGTACTGCCCACTTTGGGATTCACTGAGTTAGTCAGTGTTGTACTGTTTCCAACTCTGCAAAACTCATTTTCCTCAAGCTGAGGTCTGGAAAGGAACAGGCATGCTTGACTCTGCATTCCTGGTCCACCCTGGTACCTGCACCCCTTGTCCATTATGTAGGTATGCTTCCCTGCAAGTTACCACCCAGCTCAGTATGGCTCCCCTAGCCACACATGCATGCATTCTCTCTCTCTCTCTCTCTCTCTCTCTCTCTCTCTCTCTCTCTCTCTCTCACACACACACACACACACACACACACACACATATACTGGCAGCACACAGGTGCCAAAGCCCACACAGAAGGGCAGAATGCCCACAAGATAAATACTCTCAGTATTTACACAATAGCAACCTCACTTTACAGTAGAATTTATTTCTATGAATCCTTTAATGTTATTGCTAGCAATAGCATTCTTATAAGCTATTTGTATGGCATGCTCCGCATTGCGTGTGTTGCAGCATCCTCCAGATTACTTGATTACATTTTTTGCTGTCTTCAGAAGTTCTTTTCTCACTGTAAAATGCTTTTTTCTTTTGCTTCCTATTTACCTTTATACTATGTTTTCTGCTAAGAATCATACAAATGACCTACTAGATTCATTTATACAGATGCAAGTTATCACTTGATGTTGGAGTCATCAAGTGATGAAAATACAGGTTGATGACTGGACACTGAATCTGTGACACCACCGACAGAGAAGCTGGCTGCCAGGACTTTTTGTCTCTGGCATAGATCTGTGATAGCCCATTCACACAAGTAGTTTATCCCTCACAGCATAACAATTCCCAACCTCTTTAAAAAAAAACCAGGGTTCCCAGAATTCTTGGGGCAGGAAGGTGCTTTAAATGTGTGCTGTGTACGTAGCCCTCCTTCCCCCAATGTCCTCAGAACGGTGTTCACATGACTGTCCCATCTTATCCTCTAAAAATGTCCCACCCAAAGGTGATTCTGAGAGCCGGTGGCTTCAGCACAGCTGGCAGAGATTTCCAACCAAGGTCCTTTGTTCCAAGTCATTCAATTCCCCACATCCCAGTAGCTCTCATATTAATGAAACAGATGTTCACATTATACCAGTCATAATGTTGACCAAGGTGCCCTCTGGAAAGTTGAGTATTCACAGGGGTTTCTGCATTTCAGACACTGAGTTTTGCTTCAGTATGGGAAAATGCACAACTTGTTTTATGGAGCCACCATGTGGACAAAGTGAGGCACAACAATGGAATATTCTTTAAGCAAATAATATTCTTTCCTTTTTTAAAAAAAGATTGCTGGAGTTAAAGGCCCCCGCCACTCCAATCTCCCCCTGGCCCAAAACCAGATCCCAAAGGCCAGAACATCCCTGCATAAGGGGATCTTTCCAACTTTCCTTCTCCAATCCAAGCGGGACTCCATCTCTCCAAATCTGGCTTTCTCCAGATTCGGTCTTCAAAAGCAACAGCTTATGCTCATACAAGGCCGAGGCTCTCTCCACTTGTATTACTTGAGGTTCAACAACAACCTCCTCCTTTGTCTTCTCCACAGCTTGCCATGTCAAAGCAGATTCCTAGGTCGGTTCCTGAGTAGTTTCTTTATAAGTAGTCACTTTTTGTCCCAAATCAATCCTTTTTTGTCCAAAATTGTCAATGCTAGTAGTCATCGCATCCATCTTCTCATGAAGCTGTTCCAATAAGGTACTTGTTTTGCAAAAAAGCAATCACTAAGGCTTCTTCTTCTTTTTTAAAAATAATATTTATTAAAAAATCAAAAGCTTCAAAATTTAAACATAGAATACAAAAACCAAAAAAAGCTACAAAAATGGGAAAATACAAAACAAAACACATAGAAAAACACAATAAAAAACAGTTAACAGCATAGAAAAAAAGAAGAAAACAGAAAAAAGATTAGTATTTTCATATCTTATACCTCATTCACTAGTTTCTTGAACTCCTCACACCTCCCTTTTTGTATTCCAGTTCAAATATTTAGTTCAGCAAGTCCTTACCCTCTATCATTTATCCTTACTCAACATCTTAACCTATAATAAATATATGTTTTCCACCATTGTCATCCATATTTACCTATTCTTATTAATCTTTTAACTAACACCACTTGTTTTCAATCCAACATCCCTTTAACATTCATTAATTTTACAGTATTTCTGTAGATAGTCTTTAAATTTTTTTCCATTCTTCTTCCACCACCTCTTCTCCCTGGTCACGGATTCTGCCAGTCATTTCTGCCAATTCCATGTACTCTATCACCTTCATCTGCCATTCTTCCAGAGTGGGTAAATCTTGTGTCTTCCAATACTTTGCAATGAGTATTCTTGCTGCTGTTGTAGCATACATAAAAAAAGTTCTGTCCTCCTTTGGCACCAATTGGCCGACAATGCCCAAGGGAAAGGCCTCTGGTTTCTTCAGGAAGGTATATTTAAATACCTTTTTCAGTTCATTATATATCATTTCCCAGAAAGCCTTAATCTTTGGGCATGTCCACCAAAGGTGAAAGAATGTACCTTCAGTCTCTTTACATTTCCAACATTTATTTTCGGGCAAATGATAGATTTTTGCAAGCTTGACTGGGGTCATGTACCACCTATAGATCATTTTCATAATATTCTCTCTTATGGCATTACATGCCGTGAATTTTATACCTGTGGTCCACAACTGTTCCCAGTCAGCAAACATAATGTTATGTCCAACATCTTGTGCCCATTTAATCATAGCAGATTTAACCGTCTCATCCTGAGTGTTCCATTTTAACAGCAAGTTATACATTCTTGAAAGTATCTTTGTTTTAGGATCTAACAGTTCTGTTTCCAACTTTGATTTTTCCACCTGGAAGCCAATCTTTTTGTCTAGATTAAAGGTCTCACTAAGGCTTCTTCTGTCCACATTCTTGTCCAAGGTCAATGTCTAATTCTCACGGTCTTTAATCTCTACAGCTGGAGAATTCCCCAGCTCCACTCCTGCAACAGTTTCAAGAGCTCCCTCTAGGGGAAACAGTTTCTATTTGTATCCGTCCTTTTAAAAGCAGGTCCAGCAACAAAGTTAACAAAGTTAATTTCGATTTTCAGATATTTTGCTCCTTTCAAGTGCAAAAGGAAACATTGGAATCAATATGTTTCTCTTGTTTAACTATCTGTCAACATACGTTTTATTCACAGTCAATGAACTTTCCCAATACGTCGCTCCCTGGCAGCCCGTTCCCAGGTTCAAAACGGTGGTAATTTATCCTTCTTCACTCTCTCTCCTGCAGGCTTAAACAATCTAAACTTTCCCCCTCTTCTCCTGCTTCCAAGGGGGGTTTAGTAATTTTAGCCTATGGAGATTTAATCCTTTACAAAAGACTTTCCAGACTTTAGCTTGCAATGTCTTTGCTTCAATCTATTTACAAAAGCGGAAGGTGAACTTCCTGCTTGGAACCTTCCCGCTTCGATGCCAAATTAAAGATGTTTAGTAATCCAATTTTCCGTTCTACTCATGGGTAGTTGTTTAAAGTCCAATTGTCCACAGGAAAAAGTCAGCGCTCTCCGGCAACAGCAATGCGGCTTCACTTTGTGAAAAAAGCAGTCGATTCGAAGCACCGCGCCACTCACCCCACGTTGCTCCGGATCCCCGAAACCGGGTTTCCCCGCGAGTAGGGGAGGCGCAAAAGGTGCCAGCCGAATCCCACGAGGGGTGATGGGAATTGTAGTCCCAAAACATCTGGAGGGCCGAGTTTGCCTATGCCTGGTGTAATCAGTGTGCACACCATTTCTTTTCCCATAGAAGTGTCTCATGGCTTAGCTTTGTTGTTAACATCTGTCTGTCTTGTGGGACAATGGAGTGTGCCTCCAGGGGCAAAGTCAAACTCTTGGAGAATCAAGTGCCCATTGTGGCTGCAGAGACACGTAACTCGTAATTGCTGCCTCCCGCCTTGTTTATGCTGCCTGAGCAGCACCAACGTGATCTCCCTGGCTGGGCACTGTGTCTGGAGGTCCTGGGCTGCCCAGACGACAAGACCCCCTCTCAGCCCCACTGATGGGGTCCAAAGGAAAGCACAGTAATACATTTGGCACCAGCTGGGCTGCAGGAGTTGCCTCCCCCCCCCCAGCCAAGGAGATAAATTACTCTACAAGCTTTAGAAGACATCAAAAGGGAGGCGTACAAGACGCCATCCAACCCCCTCAGGAAACCTCCTCTGGATTTGTGTTGGGTTTACTCCTTAGCTTTTTCTTCTCCCAAAGGTGTCCCACAAGGCAGAGGTGACAGATTGTTCCTCCAGAAGCCTCTCTCACGAATGAGTGAGAAGGCAGCAGTGTTTCAGGATCAGAGTCTTCCTTCTGCTTAGATTTTTAAGCCTTTCAGAAAGGGATTGTGCCATTCGGCCCCTCGCACACCAGATAAAGGTAAAGGTACCCCTGCCCATACGGGCCAGTCATGTCCGACTCTAGGGTTGTGCGCCCATCTCACTTAAGAGGCCAGGGGCCAGTGCTGTCTGGAGACACTTCCGGGTCATGTGGCCAGCGTGACGAAGCTGCTCTGGCGAGCCGGCACCAGCGCAGCACACGGAAACGGCGTTTACCTTCCCGCTATAAAGCGGTACCTATTTATCTACTTGCACTTAAGAGTGCTTTCGAACTGCTAGGTGGGCAGGAGCTGGGACCGAAAGACAGGAGCTCACCCCGCCGCGGGGATTTGAACCGCCGACCATGCGATCGGCAAGCCCTAGGCGCTGAGGTTTTACCCACAGCGCCACCCGCGTCCCCCCCATTCAGCCCCTCGCACACCAGATAATGGTGCTTATATACATGTTAAGCCATCGCAGCATTGCAAGATGAAGTCCTGTGTGATCTTCTTGGCTATATGTAGCAGTGTGGTAGCTCTCTTCTGTGGCTCCCATTCATTCACAGAGATATTATGCAGGGTAGTTTTCCTTTCTGCAAAGACTCTTTGTCTCCCTGTGGTAGAGCACTGAGAGTGCGACATGCAGCCTTTCCCAGGTAATTTGATCCAGGTATTTGGAGCTCAGCTGAATTAGAAATTCTTCCAAATCCATTATGGAAATATTAGAGCCAAAAGTAATAAGTCAGTAAATGCTTTCTTATATAACTTCCAAGATTGCTTTGAAGAAGAGCAGCTCTTCATTTATGCATTTCTGACTGACCTGCATGCAAATTGGCTGAAATGATTTCAGTTTGCGTAAGACAAGTGAAGTGCCCCTGAAGTGTTGGAGAGAGGCTGGTGTGGTTTCTAGAGGCGCCCACAACCACAGTGCATTTAGAG
Organism: Podarcis liolepis; assembly: GCF_965112155.1. Taxonomy (NCBI): domain Eukaryota; kingdom Metazoa; phylum Chordata; class Lepidosauria; order Squamata; family Lacertidae; genus Podarcis; species Podarcis liolepis. The sequence continues at coordinate 88,455,068 of NC_139560.1, read as the reverse complement.
GTATGGCTGGGGGTGACTTCGAGTCCATCATTACCCCATTCAGAGTAAGAATATGTTCAGCTCGTAATGCTGTGAAATGTTACAAACGGAAAATATTGTCACCAATAGAAGTCTTTTTTCCAGCCTGATTGCTGTAAGGAGGGTGTTTTCAGAGGAAGGGTTGCAGTTGAAAAGAGAAGGAGTTTTCCCCAGATGTAACTCCTCCCGCCCTTGAAATTGTCCCCTGAACCACAATTAAGCCTGGGAGGGAAAGCTTCTACAATAGAAAGCTTCTTCCAAGCCTAATTTCTGGGCAGCACAGGATGGAACCTTGCAAGTGCCTTTGGGTCTTGTATTGGCAACCCATGATGCATACCATCCAACATTCCTCAGATGAAATTAGGGACATTTCTCACTCCCCCAACAAACCTCGACTCCCAATTTTTGTCTGCTTCCTCCCCCCTCCCCCCCCCGCCAGAGCATTTCCTATCAGAGGAGGGGCGAGGGCCGCCACCTCAACACCAATGGGACACAGCACACACGCTCTCCACCATCCTGAGGAAACCCCTTCATCCCAATTTTATTCTATTTTATTCTTTAGTTGATTTACAAAAAGAAAAGAAACATACCAATAAATAAATTTTAGAAAGGGGCAAGATTAGATGCAGAAGCACAAAAACCCAGACTCCTAGTGTTCGGCTCCTCCTTTCTCCCCACCCAGAGCCACCCTGCCGCCTGTCTGCACCTCAGAGTTGCACTTGATGCGAGGCTGGGCCTTGGTGGCAGCAGCTGGAGAGGCAGTGAGATGCCCCCTTGCAGCTGCCACCACAGCTGCCGCTCGGGACAAGTGCCGACACATCTCACTTCCTGAGCAGGGGAAATTGGTACATGCCGGCACCAAATCAGAAGCCAGGGTGACTTCTGGGAGTCCTTGGAAAAGAGGGACACTTGGAAGATATGATATTGGGGTAGACCATTCTCAGGAGCCTTGTCGGCTGCTGAAAGGTCCCCTGCTCTCTTCCAAGGGTCTTCCAAAACCAGCGGAGAAAGAGACAAAGGAATGTGTGTGTTTTTATGTTGGAATGCCCTGTAATCGACTCTGAAAGGTTAGACTGAATGGGGCATCATGGTTCCTTCTTTTCTGTTCCATTCCCCAGAATATGTAGGAGGGAGAATCTGCTCCAAGCAAGTGCAAGCCACCACACCATGGGATTTCTCTTTTCTAAGCAGCCTGTGGATCCCCAGACCTTTCTTCCCCTGGAAACTGTGGGCAGAACAGGAAGGGGCACATATCCCAATACTAAGAAAAAATAACTGCAAAACAAGAAGGGAAAGCAGGCAGCCCTTACCATCAAGGGCCTTAGCAACATCTAACATCGTCAGAACTTCAGACTGAAACCACTGTTGACATAAAAGGTTTATGAAAACCAGGTCTGTAGAAAGGGGAAGGGTATGCGTCGTTAGAATTGGCAAAGAAATACTGGAGCATACAGATAGAGAGATGCCGACATCTTGTTTTTTCTGTTTTAAATTAAAATGGAGAATGAAACTCCTAAACGTCTAAAAAGATATCAGTACCATATGTGCTTAGCAGCACACGTCCCATGTTTAGTTAATCCCTGCACAAATTGTATTTGTGTGAAAAAAGGTTCCCTCCTTCCAATTTAATAAACGTATCACACAACTGCCTTGCAACTTGAATAGTAGACAAACAGACAATGTAATGCAGCTGGTCACTTCTTCACTCTGGAGTGTGGACAGTATGCAGTGACACTCTGCAGCTCAGGCGCCATTGCTCAAATCTGTGTAGAGAGGAGCAAGGCTGCACACACTAACTCTGCCCCCCCCCCATGTCCCCATACAGGCTGGCTCTGCCCACAATATTCCTGTGTTGAGCAGGGAGATCTGAAGGGAGAGTATTTGTGTATCTGGCTGAATGCACTGGGAATCCGCCCCGCAAAAGGGAAGCCTGCGCTATCAGAGTTGCAACGGCCAGTGACACCAGCGAGGCACAGCTGCATCTCAGCCTCCATATTGATTTAGGAAGTGTGAATTTGGTAGATTTGCATTAAAATGTGAAGCGCTGCCCTGCTTGTGGGCTTTCCACAGGTATTTTGCAGTGTGAGAACAGGGTGCTGGGCTAGATGCCCCTTTGGCCTGATCCTGCAGGCTCTTCTTATGTGCTATATCAATACCCTGAATGAGAGGCAAAGAAGGGAAGACCTCCCAGGTGAGAGAGAAGGAAAGAAAGCCCCCAGGGGAGAACTGGGAGGGTCCACCACTTTCTGTGTGAGACAAAGAACTACCTTTGACAGGACTCGGCATTTTCTTTTCTCTTCTTTCCTCTGTTTTTGTTCTTATTTAGATTAGTTTATTCTTTCTTAATGTATAAGAAAAGCTTTGATAAAGTGTTGGGTTGTTGTTTGGTTTTTTTAAAAGAAAGGTTCCAAGTTTGGGGGCTTTTTATTTTGGAAAAAAGGTGAGTAATGAGAGATTTAGGCATCTAAATAGGCATCGTAATAGGCATCACTGAAACCTGGTGGGATAAGTCCCACGATTGGAATGTAATAATGGGGGGATACAATCTATTTCAGAGAAACAGACCAGACAAGAAAGGAGGAGGAGTGGCGTTATATGTCAGGGCTGTGTATACCTGTGAAGAGATCCAAGATTTAGAACCTCAAAGCCAAAGTGAGAGCATTTGGGTCAAAATTAAGGGAGAGAAGAATAACAGTGACCTCACTGTGGGAGTTTACTATAGATCCCCAAGCCAAACGGAGGACATAGATGATGCCTTCCTGAAACAGCTGGCCAAGCATGCAAAAGGAAGGGAGATAGTAGTAATGGGGGACTTCAATTACCCGGATATTTGTTGGATGTCAAACTCAGCCAAGAGCATAAGGTCAAACAGATTCCTCACTGGCCTTGCAGACAACTTCATTGTCCAGAAAGTGGGAGAAGCAACAAGAGGAACAGCCATTTTAGATCTGGTCCTAACCAATGTTGATGACCTGGTTAGTGGGGTAGAAGTGGAAGGATCATTAGGCGCGAGTGATCATGCTCTTCTGAAGTTTACTATACAGCAGAAAGGAGCAGCCAAGCATACTAGGACTCAATTTCTTGACTTTAAGAAAGCCGACTTCATAAAACTTAGGGAAGTGCTGGGTGAGATCCCATGGACAGTAATACTAAAAGGAAAAGGGGGGAAACCACCAAAGAGGAATTCAAACAAATAGCCAGCATGTGTAGACACAAAGTCAGAAAAGCTAAAGCACAGAATGAACTCAGGCTTGCTAGAGAGGTTAAAAGCAACAAAAAAGGCTTTTATGGGTATGTCCGTAGCAAAAGGAAGAACAAAGAAACAGTGGGGTCACTCAGAGGAGAAGATGGTGAAATGCAAACAGGGGACACAGAAAGGGCTGAACTCCTCAATGCCTTCTTTGCCTCAGTCTTCTCCAATAAAGAAAACAATGCCCGACCTGAAGAATTTGGAGCAAATGATTCAGCAAAGGAAATACAGCCCAGAATAACTAAGGAGATAGTACAAGAATACTTGGCTAGTTTAGATGTATTCAAGTCTCCAGGGCCAGATGAACTGCATCCAAGAGTATTAAAAGAACTGGCAGATGTGATCTCAGAACCACTGGCAGTCATCTTTGAGAATTCCTGGAGAACAGGTGAAGTCCCGGCAGACTGGAGGAGGGGAAATGTTGTCCCTATTTTCAAAAAGGGGGAAAGAGAGGACCCAAATAATTATCGCCCAGTCAGTCTGACATCAATACCAGGGAAGATTCTGGAGCAGATCATTAAGCAAACAGTCTGTGAGCACCTAGAAAGGAATGCTGTGATCACCAATAGTCAGCATGGATTTCTGAAAAATAAGTCATGTCAGACTAACTTGATCTTGTTTTTTGACAGAATTACAAGCCTGGTAGATGAAGGGAACGCAGTGGATGTAGCCTACCTTGATTTCAGCAAGGCATTTGACAAGGTGCCCCATGATATTCTTGTAAAGAAGCTGGTAAAATGCGGTCTTGACTATGCTACCACTCAGTGGATTTGTAACTGGCTGACTGACCGAAGCCAAAGGGTGCTCATCAATGGTTCCTCTTCATCCTGGAGAAGAGTGACTAGTGGGGTGCCACAGGGTTCTGTCTTGGGCCCGGTCTTATTCAACATCTTTATCAACGACTTGGATGATGGACTCAAGGGCATCCTGATCAAATTTGCAGATGACACCAAACTGGGGGGGGGGGGGTGGCTAACACCCCAGAGGACAGGATCACACTTCAAAACGACCTTGACAGATTAGAGAACTGGGCCAAAACAAACAAGATGAACTTTAACAGGGAGAAATGTAAAGTATTGCACTTGGGCAAAAAAAATGAGAGGCACAAATACAAGATGGGTGACACCTGGCTTGAGAGCAGTACATGTGAAAAGGATCTAGGAGTCTTGGTTGACCACAAACTTGACATGAGCCAACAGTGTGACGCGGCAGCTAAAAAAGCCAATGCAATTCTGGGCTGCATCAATAGGAGTATAGCATCTAGATCAAGGGAAGTAATAGTGCCACTGTATTCTGCTCTGGTCAGACCTCACCTGGAGTACTGTGTCCAGTTCTGGGCACCACAGTTCAAGAAGGACACTGACAAACTGGAACGTGTCCAGAGGAGGGCAACCAAAATGGTCAAAGGCCTGGAAACAATGCCTTATGAGGAACGGCTAAGGGAGCTGGGCATGTTTAGCCTGGAGAAGAGGAGGTTAAGGGGTGATATGATAGCCATATTCAAATATATAAAAGGATGTCACATAGAGGAGGGAGAAAAGTTGTTTTCTGCTGCTCCAGAGAATCGGACACGGAGCAATGGATCCAAACTACAAGAAAGAAGATTCCACCTAAACATTAGGAAGAACTTCCTGACAGTAAGAGCTGTTTGACAGTGGAATTTGCTGCCAAGGAGTGTGGTGGAGTCTCCTACTTTGGAGGTCTTTAAGCAGAGGCTTGACAACCATATGTCAGGAGTGCTCTGATGGTGTTTCCTGCTTGGCAGGGGGTTGGACTCATAGAATCATAGAGTTGGAAGAGACCACAAGGGCCATCGAGTCCAACCCCCTGCCAAGCAGGAAACTCGATGGCCCTTGTGGTCTCTTCCAACTCTATGATTCTATGATTCTAGAAAAATATAGAGGTGTATAAAATTATGTACGATGCAGAGAAAGTAGAAAGATTTTTTCCCCGTCTCTCTCTGTATATTCGAAATTGGGGTCATCCAATGTAGATGAATATTGGAAGATGTACAGCAGACAAAATGATTTTTTCCACAGTTGAACTTGCATAGGATGTAGTGATGGCTACCAACCTGGACGGCTTTAAAAGTGGGGTTAGACAAATTCATGGAGGATAAGGTTGTCAAGGCTACGAGCCAAGATGCTGCTCCCTGCTGCCTCCAGCGTTGGAGGAAGTTTGCCTCTGAATGCCAAGTGCTGGAGATTAGAGTTGGGGGCAATGCTGCTGCGCTCAGATCCTGCTTCCAGGCTTCCATGGGGATCTGGCTGGCCAATGTGAGAACAGGATGTTGCACAAGGTGGTACTTTGGTCTGATCCAGCACAGCTGTACTGTGGTGTGCTCTTGACAAAACCACCCATCTCTAGTTGTGGGCGACCATTTCAGTGCATGACAGAACAATGTCAAAGTGTATTTGGACAAAGAGAAAGAGTTGATTTAAGCATGGAATATCAACAACAGTCATACATTTCTGAATAGTAGGCTTCACCGCTGCACCATCACTTGAAGTTTGCTCTCCCATTGAAAAGAAAATGTTTTCTTTCCCTTGTGAGGGAATGCGCAAGGTATTGAAAGTCAGTCTCATTTTCATTTCAGAAAAAGCAATTTCCCTAAATGGCGTCCCGCTAATGGTGCCTGATCACATCTAAGCCCCACAGCAAATGAGTCTTAATCCAGTTTGTCTGTGCTGTTACCTGTGGGAAATAATAGCAATCCTTCCTCTCGGCTTGCAAACTGTTCGCAGGGACTCCTCCAATATATATTAATCCCATCATTTATCTTTGTCAATGGAGAACAAAAAATAATTTGTGCAAGAGTAAACAGATGAGCAGGCAAGAAGGGAGCTCTGTTTTATTAAGCAATGAAAAGCAGGTGCTCCCACAGCCAACCTTGTTTTTATTGCAAAATCTGGGCAATTCTCTGTCTGCATCTGTGCAGAACTAAGTGTACAGTCATTCTGATGGTTAAAGGAAAATAGTGTTGCACCAGCCATCAAAGGCTGGATGAGCATCAGATTAGATTCACACACACAATTTTGTGGCTGCATACAGTTATAATCTTTATTATATTTTTATATTCACAGTTACTGTTAGTAATTCAAATTGTTATTGAACCCAAAAGGATGGTGTTTTCCTACAATCAACACAAATGTATAGACACCCCTTGCATTTACTTGTGTGTAGCAAAATATGGACTTAGCTGCTGCTGTGTCATAAACTGCAGCTACCTTTGGTGATTGGTTGAATGAAGAATATCTGGGGAACAGTCTCCAAAACATATAGTAGATGCAGAAACACTAAGTGTGTAACCCTAAGTTTTAAAATTCTTTTCAAAAATTATTTATCCTCAATACATGAAAGGCCCTTGTTTCAGCCTTTCTCATGGACTGTTGGATGTTGGAAACTTTTTGGCAGTGCTCCGCCACAGTCACCCAGTCATGGACAATATAGCCAGATAGTGATGTCACAATGCCATGGAGACAGAGAGAGCCAACTGGGCGACCACAAGTAACCAATTTAAAGGGATGACTCCTGCCCTTAATCTGAATGAGTAAATACTTTTTGCACTATGGAGAGGATCAAAAGCAGTTCTAGAAGTCAGAAACAGGGATGGAAGGATCTGTGAAGTATGGTTCTTTCAGATTACCAATTTTCTAATCTTAACTTTACTTCTCCACATTTCTGCAGCAATCTGCATTTTTAAAAACTCATGAAAATTCATCAGCATTGCAGTACCAATTTTGAATAAACACATTTCCGTATGCAGTTTTGAATACACATTTTTACAAGCAATTTCCCCTAACATAATGCATTTTGCATGTTATTTTTAGTAATATAGTAATTTATGCATTTTTGTAAACAATACCTCATTAGAGAACTTCATCACAAAATTCAGATAAGTGCAAATTTCAAAGGATCGCTGTGTTTCAGTTCTAGTATTGTTTCAGAAAGTGTGGAATTGGTAGATTTGCCTTTAAATGTGATCTGAATCGAATTTTCTCCATCTCTAGCCAGAAACAAACAAACAAACAAAGGAAGGTGCTAAAGAAGCTGGTTGGTTCCCAATACGTTTCAAGAAAATCCACTTTCTGAGAAAATCTTTACCAAAATATGTGTGTGTGTGTGTGTGTGTGTGTGTGTGTGTGTGTGTTGTTTTTCATCTCAGCACCAAATATGAGCAACATTTTACATTGTTTACAATGTATTGTATTTGTCTGTATATACAGTGCCAAAGCTATGAGTAAAATATTTTTGGGCTCAGCATGTTTAAGGTTATCAAAAGGCAACTTCTTGGGAAAAAAGAAGCTATGCTGACATAACCCCACTAGGTGGCAGCATCAGGTGTGGCGGGCTGAGATGCTACTTGGGTCCCTAAAAATTGGTTTGGAAGATATCATTGTTATGCTCAGAAGTATCCACATTTTCTTGAAGATGAAACATGAACATATGATTCTAGGAAAAGCCATTTCTAGTTCACTGAGTAAGGAGCAGGCACCTTGAATTTTTACAGCTCTCATTCTCTGTATCCAACACAGAACAAACAGAACAGGAGACATGGGGAAAAGACCACCCAATTAGTAAATATTGCACCGTGCAGCCACCTGCCCCCATAGAGAGGAGCACAGGTATTTTGCAACATCTAACTCGGAGCTGCTTGTTACCTCTCATCCAGCCTGATCATTTCAAATAGGAACTTCTGCTTTGCTTCAGTGACAATGCTTGCTGTGAGAAGTCAGGAAAGGCACAAAACGTGGTTTTGGACCAGGATTTAAGTTTTGGCCCTTATTTTATATGAAAAGCAAGATTCTAGCCAGTGCTTTTTTCCTAGAAAAACAGGTGTTGGTACTCACCATGAAGTTGTTACAGTAAGTGCCACACGTTTTAAGAACAAAATAAAAGAGGTGCCGGTACTGCGTACCCCTGAGTACCACCTGAAAACCCCCTTATGGGTGCAAAACAAGCTTTCAGTGAATGCCTCCTGAAAAATCAGATTAGAGGAAGGCGGCTGAACAAGGCTTCTGGTGGTTGGGAGTATGGCATCAGCGCCCATCCCCATGATGAAACAAACTTTTAAAAAATGCAGCCAAAATTCTGCAAGGGATAATTTGTGCAAATAGCCTCAGATTGTGCAAAGTGCTTCAACTGGGATAAAATATGTGGGCCACCAAATTGAGTTCCTCTATTTGCTTGTTTAAGCACAACATATACACAGCTTTGGCCACACTCAATACAAGCAACTGGGAATGGACCTCAAGATTGTGTTTGCCTGGTACATCACATAAAAACTAATGTGCATGCCCAGTTTCCCTAATCCTTCTTTCTTAAAAAAGAAAGAGGTAAATTGACCAATTCCACATTTATAACTCCAAGGTTCTGTACGGTGGCAGACACAAAGACCAATGGGTATACCCCACTGCCCATAGGATGCAATACGTAGGCAGGGCATAGAAAATAACCACCACAAAAGATTAGAAAACAGAGCAAAAATTAGGCAAATTATAAAACATGTATGCTGTTCATATACCCAGGTACAAAAAGCAGTGAGAAGTAAGCGGCAGATTTCCCAAAGATTTCTTGTTACCCCACCTGCTCCCACATATTCCCTATGATAGCATGGATTAAATGCCACACACACCCCGACTTGTACCTGCCCAGATCCCATATGTCTTCCTAGATTCAGCAATGGGCTCACCTGATCCTGAGATGCATGATCAGAGGGTTGAATTAGGGCAGTGGGATGAACCTCGCCTGCACCATACTCAGCACTTACTCAAGTTCCTTTGCTATCGGTTGCTTCCTATACATCATGTTACAAATGCCCGCCAGCTCTCTGCTGAGTTGCTTGGTATCCAGTACAAGTCATGATTTTGGATAAAATAACAACATTGGTAGAAGCACATTTCAAGCAATTGAACCACTTGCAGACATTAATTCTGACCCGACACAAGGTTTGGGACATAAAGGAAACAGGAGAAGCCTAATGGCGTCTGGTGTAGCATTCCAGGTGGCCAGCCTTTAACTCAAGTCAGGCTCTTGGTTACAGTGTGCGCAGTGTTTGAACATCAGCAAAGCCAGAATTGTCCACCAAGGGAGCCATGAGCATCTGCGACAGAACCAGAGGTTATGGGGAATGTTCTAGAGCAGTTCACTTGGCCAAACAATATGGCTTAGGATGAGGTTTAGCTCACTCAGTAGAACATGAAACTCTTAATCTCAGGGTTGTAGGTTCAAGCCTCATGTTGGGCAAAATATTCCTGCGTTGCACAGAGTTGGCCTACATTATCAACATGAGTTTGACTAAACTGCGGGAGGCAGTGGAAGACAGGAGTGCCTGGCATGCTCTGGTCCAGGGGGTCACGAAGAGTCGGACACGACTAAACGACAACAATCCTCATGATCTCTTCCAACTCCACAATTCTATGATTCTATGACACCATCCACCCTCCCATCCTGCACATTACAGGAGAAGAGTAGTATTGGCAGGCAAGCTGCATTTTAGGGATGCATCTATCCTTACTGCGCTCTTCGTTGAAGAATCCCTGATCACCTTCCAAGGAATTTCAGGATTCCCTCAAACACAGCCTGAAAAACCACAGGGATAGTTTTGTCTTGAAAGTCTGCCCTATCCCCAGCCATGTTTCTTTCTCTCTCTCTCTCTCTCTCTCTCTCTCTCTCTCTCTCTCTCTCTTTCTTTCTTTTCTTTCTTTCTCTTCCATTCCTGTGTTTTTCTGTCTGTAACACACACACACACACACACACACACACACACACACAGAGAGAGAGAGAGAGAGAGAGAGAGAGAACAAATTCAAGTCTACTCTCCAAACAGCCTTTAAAATGTACAGCCATGTTTTGGTTTTTCAGGATTATTGATAGCAAACTGATGTGGAAATGAATTGAATTGAAGATTGGGAAAGGTAGAAACTGAGAGGAACCCATCCCTACCTTCAGGAAATTCTCCTGAGACAGATCTGCCCACAGATCTAAAAATCAGTGGGAAAGGTATTTGTGAGAGACTATGGACACAATCCATTCGCTAGTTTTGTCACACAAGCTCCATTCAAATATGCTGCACAAAAATATCCCCAGTTATGGTTTTGTAATGCCTCCAATTGTGCCTAGGTCAGAAGTAGAAACATCTGAGCTGTTCTGATCACTCCTTCTGAAAACAGGTACTGCAGAGCTGGTAAAGGGGGGTGAGGTCAACTCAAGGGATTAGGAAATGTTCTCCATGTGTTGAAGCACTCGGGGTGAGTGGGGAGGTAGCTGGGGGAAAATCTAGCAGTGCAAGTCTATTCATCTGTTAGGATTCCAGGTTCCCAGCTTGATAACACAGTAAACGTACGTAATTAAAAAGGAGGATTTATTGCAAAAACAAGCAATTAGCTCCGAACGGCTGTAGCCAAGCCTCCGGCATCATCACTCAGTTGATCCTTCTAAAGAATCCTTCCGTTTTCGGCAGAATAAACTGAACCTATGACCCTTGTGTTTCTTATTTTGTTTCCTGTCAAACGCCCTCCCCCGGCAACAACTTCGTGGGCTCATTGGATCCTCTCCAACTTCTTCCTGACAAGACAGGCTGTCAGTCTTCTCTTTCATGCCTGTCCATGCCTCTTGCGAGCCATGATCGCTTCCAGCACAGTCTCTGCTCCAGCCTTATCTGGCTGCCTCTCAAGGTCAAGGGGGGGGGGTCCGCATCTGCCTTCTGTCCTCTGTCTGAGAGAAATCTGATCCCGTTGGTTGCAAACTGTGGTCTGCTACCGGCTGCATTCCTAGGCTGGGAGCTAGAGTCTTCATGACAGCATCTTAATTTATTTAATATAACACTTACATCCCACCCTTTTGGTTCAAAAGCAGCACTCAAACTTTCAGTTTTGTAAAAACAATTTAAATAACTGATCAATGAGACAGGATCAGCAGTTAATGCCAACCATGAAAATATTATCTACCATATGCAACCATTTCTGACCCATTTCACCCTGAAAGATTGGCTGATTTGTTTTGGTGAGGTGAAATTCCTTTTGGGGACAGGAATTGAATGGGGGTGGCTGCCATTTTGTTCCCCCATGAAAGCTCTGTTCTGATGTGTGGGTTTTTTAAAAAAAAAAATTGGGGGGAAGGGGAAACGACTCCCTTCTTTGCTATTCACTGGGGACCACAATTATAGTGGATAGCAGCCATAGGAGCCAACTGCTAGGCGCCGAGGGGTCTTTGCCTCCCCCATAAAATATTTGAGGGGGCTGGGCCCACCTAAAGTTGATGGGCATTGCCATTCAAATAGTGTGTGTGTGCTGCATCGTGTGCTTGATTATGCGGGGCGGGGGTTACCTGCCCCCCCCATATTTTATTCAAGTTGGCCCCCCTGATAGCAGCTGAATCTCATCTACAAAGAAGGAGACACTTTTAAAGAGTGGGTGGTTCATTTCTTCAGAAGCTCTTTTTATTGAAGAGATGCTGTGGTAAAAACCTAGGGGCAGAGCCAGCCCACCCATGAGGCAAGGTGAGGTAGCTGCCTTGGGTGGCCAGATCCACATGGGCGGCAGATCCTGATGTAGAGCTTTATTCCCCTTGTTCCTGATGGTGATCTTCACTCGCTCCTTCTTTTCTGATGGGGAGGGGAGTGCCATTTTGTGGTGTGCTTCAGGTGTCAATATGTCTTGGGCTGGCCCTGCTAAGATGTGCAGTGGCGGCAAGATGTAGAATTTGGAAGCAGTCCTGTATGTTTCAGTTCCGCTCTGTTTTGTTCTGATTTGATTCATTAATTGGGTCCAAAGAAATTATATTGTCAAAAAATGCAGTTATTGTGTACTGCTCCATGCAGCCTATTTTTAAAGCTTGAAATGTTAAGGAAAACCTTTTACACTGCTATTGCAAGACAAAAATTCTCTCTTCAAGATATTTAAAAGGTATCCCATGCTCCTTTTTTTATCAGGGGCGAGGATGAATCAGAGATTAATAACAGCATAGCCTTATGCATGCCTCCTAGAAATAAGCTCCCTGAGTTGCTCTCAAGCAAATATGTCAAAATAATGTGATGACACCCTGTGGGGGACAAAGTTGGTGGAGGACAATTTTATAAAGCTATTTCCCTCAAATTACTGAGTCAATTTCACAAATGGCTGGTTGAATCTGTTTCTCAACAGCTCTAGTAGAGAGTTGCCTCAATGTATTTATATAAAGAAATAATAGAAACACTACTTTTCTGTCCCAGTTCTGCTTCCACAAGGCTTAATTTTGGAATGTGAATAAATTATGCAGTTTTGATGAACATTTGGCTCATTTGCCTAATTCTCTGTCTCATAGTCATTGGGAGAGGCAAGGAGGGGAGAGACTCCACCCCTGGTAACTGGGAAGGTGTTGCTCAGTTGCACCTCTGGGGTGGAGTGTCTTCAGAGATGGAGTGGAATGATAAATGTTCTCCCGTTACCACTAGACAAGGTGAGTTCAGGGGTGTGACAATATGCTGGCAACTCCACTCTGAGCTTATTTCCTTTCTCTTTACATATATTTGTTTGGATCCTTCTTCATGCATAAAAAATGTTTTAATTTAAAAATTCCATAGTCGCTGGCTACATTTCCACAAAGAATCAAAGAGGCAGCAGGCAAGGTTCAGGGTTTATATTTACTGAGGGGGCAAAAGAAATTCTCAGGTTTCCTCAGGTGCAGACCAGATGTATGTGAGTGTTGACCTATGGCACACTTACTTCTCCAAATCAATTGCAGGTCCCAGAAGCTCAGCTATGTGCTCCTCACCCTTCAGATATGCATGAACTATATGTAGGGAGAACCTTATCTTGGCTATGGGCATCACTTTAGGTGCTCATGCATACTAAGAGCACAAGTAATTGGAAACCAATGGTGGGGAAACCTGCTTCAATCTATGGTTTTGCTTTCTGTTTTTGGGTGCTCAGATATTCTAAAACAGGGTCGATATTTGAAATAGAGATAGAGATAGAGATAGAGATAGAGATAGAGATAGAGATAGAGATAGAGATAGAGATGGAGCTTATATCCCACTTTCCCTCCACGGGGCTCAGGTTAATGCCCAACCACCAGGGGCAGATCTACTAGGAAACTAATGCAGCTTAAGCTTCAGGGCCCCTAATATCAGAGGGACCCTAGAATCATAGAATCATAGAGTTGGAATAGACCACAAGGGCCATCGAGTCCAACCCCCTGCCAAGCAGGAAACACCATCAGAGCACTCCTGACATATGGTTGTCAAGCCTCTGCTTAAAGACCTCCAAAGCAGGAGACTCCACCACACTCCTTGGCAGCAAATTCCACTGTCAAACAGCTCTTACTGTCAGGAAGTTCTTCCTAATGTTTAGGTGGAATCTTCTTTCTTGTAGTTTGGCTCCATTGCTCCGTGTCCGCTTCTCTGGAGCAGCAGAAAACAACCTTTCTCCCTCCTCTATGTGACATCCTTTTATATATTTGAACATGGCTATCATATCACCCCTTAACCTCCTCTTCTCCAGGCTAAACATGCCCAGCTCCCTTAGCCGTTCCTCATAAGGCATTGTTTCCAGGCCTTTGACCATTTTGGTTGCCCTCCTCTGGACATGTTCCAGTTTGTCAGTGTCCTTCTTGAACTATGGTGCCCAGAACTGGACACAGTACTCCAGGTGAGGTCTGACCAGAGCAGAATACAGTGGCACTATTACTTCCCTTGATCTAGATGCTATACTCCTATTGATGCAGCCCAGAATTGCATTGGCTTTTTTAGCTGCCGCGTCACAGTGTTGGCTCATGTCAAGTTTGTGGTCAACCAAGACTCCTAGATCCTTTTCACATGTACTGCTCTCAAGCCAGGTGTCACCCATCTTGTATTTGTGCCTCTCATTTTTTTTGCCCAAGTGCAATACTTTACATTTCTCCCTGTTAAAGTTCATCTTGTTTGTTTTGGCCCAGTTCTCTAATCTGTCAAGGTCATTTTGAAGTGTGATCCTGTCCTCTGGGGTGTTAGCCACCCCTCCCAGTTTGGTGTCATCTGCAAATTTGATCAGGATGCCCTTAAGTCCATCATCCAAGTCGTTGATAAAGATGTTGACAAAGACCGGGCCCAAGACAGAACCCTGTGGCACCCCACTAGTCACTCTTCTAGAAGTGACTCTAATCCACATTGCTTAAAAATGTTGGGTCCAGTAGACCCAATTTGAGTCACATGACTCAAATTGATTAATTTTTGTTGTAATTTTTGTTTGTTTTGTCCAGAGTCAGTAGCACAGATGTTGTAAAGGGGTGGTGATCTGTCATGGAACGACCCCATTGGAAAAGTTAACAGTGGTTGCCCAGACTCCATTGTTGGTTGCAAATGACAGTTTAAGCTTCAGGGCCCCCGAAATGTAGGCACGTCACTTCCAACCACTATGAATTCACTTTTTTATAATGGACCTTTCTTCCAAATGGGAAAACATGGGTCTATCCCACTTTAGTCTAACAACAACCCTCTGGGTTTGAACAGGCAGTTGACTGGCCCACCCACTGAACATCATGGTTGAATGAGGATTTGAACACATCTCTTAGGGGTTCAAGTCTCAACACTCAATTGCACCGCACTCATTTTCCAGTGGGTTGAAATAGCCATGCAGAATACAAGGGTCTTGCAGTTCCCTGCTCCACCCTGCTGGCTGTTTTTCAATCGAATATCCTGCAGTGATTTAAGGTGGCAAATCCCTTGGGTGCCATAGATTGGGCACATTCAGCAGGGGATCCAAATATTCTTCTATATCTTTGATTTAACTTGTGATAATAAATAACTCAAGGCCATCTTCTGCTTATTTGGATAATGCAACCTGTCAAGACACCTGCATCCTTCATGTGATCTCTACCAATTCCCACACGACTCAGAAGGCAGATATTCCCCTGAAAAAAATGTTAAGACGTGGGACCCCTATAAAAGGGAACAGGAGACATCAGCTAGAGGAGAAAGGGGAGATTGTCTCCTGGGTTTCTGTGGTGCTCCATGACAGGTATGGCATGCAGAATTCCCATATAGTAACTCTCTGTTCACCACTTGTCTAAATAGTAATAAATCACTAGCAAATTCCTGGTTTGGTTTGGGAGGTTTGGACTTCAAAGCCAAAGTCTTCAGAGTCACAAACAGGAACCTTTCATTAACTGTGCGTGAGGGGGGGGGGGGAGTTTTACTTTATGTCAAATTGTGCCTTTTGATTATTTAGGTGTTTATTTTTTAAAAATCACAAATTAACAAAATACTCTCTTTTGAGATCACATGTCACTTATACAGTTATTAAGCGCTGAAAACATTTGCTGTGGCCCACATATCTTCTGAATATGTGAAGCTAGCAAGTAAGAACATTTTCATTCATTCATTTATGATACCTCAAAAGATGGAGACTATATATTCTGGAGACACCTGATACACACACATTTCATATCATTTTGATGTTGGATGGATTTCAAAATGGAGGTTTCCTTGCATACATAGGATAAAGTCATTTATCCACTTACCTGGGAGTAAGCTCTAGTGAAATCTATGGAACTTACTATTGAGTAGAAATGTGTAAAATTGCACTGCAAATTATTTATGGCATGTTCTTTTAAAATATAAAACTAGAAGCATCTAAAATTGTTGTGCCCAAAAAAAAAAAAAAAAGATTTATGGAAGTGTATCCTTTTATAGTTACCATTTCTGTTAAATTAGATCAGAGTTATCTTGACTGATCTTCCATTGCAATGACAGAATTGTTTTTATAACCTAAGCTTTTTCTGCTGCTACATTTATTTGAATATGATTTTCCTTCAGTGAAGAAGCTAAAATGAGGGTATTGAAAATAAAACAGCAAACGTACTGTCTTCAGCTGGAATAGCCATTTCCTAAAGTCTTGACCTGACTATCAGATGTCTGACTCTTTTAGGAATCAAGGTGAAGAAGAATAAACATCCAAATTACCAAGGGTTTTGTTTTGTTTTTTAAAGAAAAGGCCAACTGAAATGCTTAAAAGCGAGGGCTGATCAGTCAGCTGCTAGCCAAACAGCAGGGTTTGGAAAACTCATCATCGGGAAGGCTGCCAACAGTCATGGGTGGTCACTAACAAAAGAAGCCCCCCAAACAAATGATTTTACATGATGTGATTTGGATCTGTTTTACTACACGGCTAGAGTGGCATAACTGTCACTGTCCTGCTGAAAGATCAAATTATGGTGATGTAATAAGGAACTGTTTCACACAAGCCACACAGATGAACACATTCCTCTTTCTGTCAAATTCTGAATTTATAACATCCACAGGCTCAGGAAATAAAATAAAATAATGTATCACTGCAGTGTTAAGAAACTAGTTAAAAATTGCACCTGAAGTAACTTCAAATATTGCTTAAAGTCTCTAATATCTACAAAACTATAATCTAGGTGACCCACAGAATTTGTCCGCATATAATCTGCACATAATTTAAGATATACAGAAAAGTGTGTGTACTGCAGTCAGAAAGTTGGTCAATGCTGAGATTTACCAGTATTTCTTAACATTTTAGGAGGCTTTTAGGAAAGGTTGGAGAATTCTGACATTTCTACATTCATTTGTTTATCTCTGGTAATGTCTTTGCTAAGTGAACGAATATAACTTTGTCTCTTGTCATCTATTGGCAAGGCTGAAATTTACTATGTAACACTTTGGCTCAAATTCTTGCTTCTCATCTGTAGTTAAGTTTTTTAATAGGTGTAGCTCTGCCGCGATCTTCCTTTCTCAATGTTCACTAGCTGGACTTTGACCCACCACCTGCCTTCACTGTTCAGGACTTGCACACCTCCTGCTGCTAATGCTGCTTCCCACTTTTACTTGCCAAAACTTCCGCATGCACCCGATTTCCGAAGGATTGAGATATACACACACACACACACACACACACACACACACCACTTTGCTGCTTTTACCTTGTAATCAAACATTATTGAACAAAAATATTAATTTGTTATACTTCGACTCAAATTCTTACTTTTTATCTGTAGCCAAGTTTTATTATGTGTAGCTATTATTGCTTGCATTTATTATTATAATTATTATTCATTAAATTTGTATACCGCCCTTTCTCTGAAAATCGCAGGGTAGTTCACAACATAATAATGCAAAATGAGAACAAAGTACAGTGGTACCTCGGGTTACATACGCTTCAGGTTACAGACACTTCAGGTTAAAGACTCCACTAACCCAGAAATAGTACCTCGGGTTAAGAACTTTGCTTCAGGATGAGAACAGAAATTGTGCAGCGGCAGCAGCAGGAGGCCCCATTAGCTAAAGTGGTGCTTCAGGTTAAGAACAGTTTCAGGTTAAGAACGGACCTCCAGAACGAATTAAGTACATAACCAGAGGTACCACTGTACCTAACAAAAACAAAGAAAAACAAGCCAATAACCCCCAAACCACAAACAGCTTTCAAAGGCCATAGATTAATCAGGCCAAGGTATGGTTTTAGAAAAATGTTTTCAACTGCTACCTAAAGATATGTAATGAAGACACTAGGAGAGCCTCCCTGGGGAGAGTGTTCCACAAATGGAGCCACCACAGAAAAGGCCTCTTCAGCTCGTGCCCTTGTCTCTCATGCCACAACCATCTGCCTTCCTCCTCCTCCTCTTGCCATCCCCACTGCAAATATAAAGGGTCCATTTGCTGTCTAGAGCTGCCTCCATACAGCCGCTGCCTCCCTCAATGAATCCTGGGAATTGTAGTTTGTCATGGGTGTTTGGAGTTATTAGGAGACCTTCATTCACAATTCTCAGAGTGGGCTGAGTCAAATCCCTCTTCCCAGGAACTCTGGGAATAGCAGCTGGCAGCAGAACAGGGCAGTCTGTCACCTCCTCATCAAGAGTTCGGCAAGTCCTATCACTGCAGATCCGAGAGATCAGCTATTTCAGATAGGGATGCTACAGAAGTTTGGAAATAACACAAGTTCAGAATACAAATTTCCCCTGCTCATAATTGTTGGCTTTATTACAGAGAAAGTACTTTTATCTTGAAATTCTTTCTCTGCTTATAATTTAAATGAATATTATTTTGTACCTGCACAGCCTGCATTCATCACTCTGGGCGCTCTGAACATTGTTGGTGCCTGCTCAGAAGCAGATTACTTTACGCTCTCAGTTTCAATAAAAATGTGCTTGATTGGGTAGAATAATTTTTAAAAATGAGAATGTAACTTTCCTTGACTGCTAATTGTCGTATTTGAAAAAGTTGAACATGGCCAGGATCACGTGCAGCGTGATCCTGAGCATGTAGGATGGCCAATCAAATCTTGCATTACCTAAGCAAGAACAGTCAACCAGGGATTCAGCTACACAGCTGCAAATAAAACATTTTAAATGTGTTGTAAAGTGCAATATACAAACGTGACACTAGAATTCAATATATTTTTCAAAACATTTTAAAACAAAGCATTTTCACAGCGTTTTTTAATATGTGTGTGGATTCCACCCAGGATTGGCACAAAGGCCCCAATTTGGAGCAGTGGTAGTTCTAGAGGAGTTCAAAATCTCTCTTGCTCAACGAATGGAATGATCCTGAGTTTTTCACAGTTACACCCCGTTCTACTAAAGCTGGGACACAGTGTAAGTGAAAGCAACACCAGAGCCTCTTTCAGTCAGGTCAGGTCAAAACAAAGCACCTCCAGCCCAGGCCCCTAGATAGCGCCCAGGGAGCCTGGCTGGCTGACCTATGGAAAATGCATCTCAGCTTAGGACAACTGGCAGGGCCTTTCCCTCCAGCGATTCTTCAGTTGCAGGCTTCTGCGTGGAGATGGAACAAGAGAAGCTACAGAAAAGTCATCCCCGGAGTCAGAAGATGATGTGCAAATGACATATTCAGGCAGGGAGGGAATGCCAAGTGATTTGCCCAAATCTGAGCTCTCCTTGGGGTGGCCCTGGGCGCTGGGTGCTGGTGATGTGACAGATTGCTGGACTGCATCCTTTGTTTTTCTGTGAGTGTCTTGGGTGAGCCCGGCCGACTGGGTTTCTTGGTGATAAATGGATTATCCTTATTCACGTTCTGCCAACCCCCATATTATATAGCTTACAGTGAATTGTGAGGGCAGACATATATTCTGGAGCAGGAACACACAGAGAAGAATTCTGAGGCAACGAAGAATTATCCAGATATGCCTGTAATTGCTGATTTGATTCTGAATCAAGTCAAAAGAGTTCTCAAATTATTAATCTCAGGGGACTGGATTATGGCCTTTAGACATTAAGGTTGCTAAAGCTTGAGTATTGATTCAAAATTCCAGCTTTAAATTCGGGCAAATAGCTCCATGCTAGTATTCCTCTGAGGCCAGATTCATGCATTTTCACAGCACCATGAGAGCTGCTTCAGCGTGGCCTGTAAGAGGTTAGCAGCAGTGCTAATCAGAAACAGGGAGCACATTTCATATACATTTTATATCAAATCCAAACTCGAAGCTACTGCTCTAGTCACACATGCAGCAGGAACTGCTCTGAAGCCTCCTGTGATAGCAAGTTACTCAAGCAGCATCTTCAGACCTTCCAAATGTCTCTATTTTCCAGGGATTTACAGAAACCATTCAAGTTTCTGCTTTGATCCTGGAATGTCCCCCTTTTCCTTAGGACATCCCTATTTTCATCAGAGCAATGTTGGAGGGTATGGAGTTATCTGGCCCCCGAGCCATCTGAAGGAAGCTCTGTGTAGGGAAGTTTTTTAATGTTTAATTTTTTTATGGTTTTCTATATGTTGGAAGCCGCTCAGAGTGGCTGGGGAAACCCAGTCAGATGGGCGGGGTACAAATAGTAAAAATATTATGATGGAATAGGATGTCCCTATTTTCATTATAGAAATGTTGGAGGGTATGCATCTTGCCAATTCCAGGATTGGGGCAGTGTAGGTCATCTCTTATCATCATTCTGTACCTTACCTCCAAAATAAGCTGACTGAGTCCCTAAAGGGATGGCTAGGTACCTCTGAAAGAGGACTGAATCTATATTTCTAGCACATCTTTGATCTGGTCTGTTGACTCAATTTGAGATTTTAAAAAAACCAGATCTCCCAAAACTGTCTCTGTGACAAGCCCACAGGATTCCCATTTGCAAAGTTATCATGTTGTTGGTGACCTTTTTGTAAGTAGACTGTGCCTAGAAAAGGGGGGGGGGTGTTATCTTCTCGGCTTAAGGAGCTCTTGCTTCGAAAGGCCATTAATGCTCCTATAGCACTTAGATGACCCAAGAGCAGGTCGGCGGAAAGGTTTCTATTCAACTTCACAGGTGAGGCAGTTTCACCTACATGGTTCCCCCCCCCCTTTTTTTTACCCGAAGAAATAATAACCACACCTGGATGGGTCAGGAATGTGTGATCCATCGATCCTTGCAAGAACAAGATCCTTGCTTCTATGGAGGTGGCATCATTATATTGTATTCCAACAACTCAACAGAACTGCAAACAGCATCTCTGCTGAAGATGGATTTGAGATACCTTAATGATGATGAAACACATTTAAGAGATTTCAGAATTTGTTAATTTTGACCACAATTTCATTGACAAACCCTCTGGCTGAATCCTGTGGGCAGCTATTTGCATTCCAGCAGACAACAGGCCGATCTGTCACTGGTCAATTTGAGAAGTATTGATTACTAGGACTGTGTGCCATCATGCTGTACACAATGTGTGCATTTTTATTATGGCTTCTGCTGCCCCTTTCCCTGCCAACAGACTCACCAGTCAGAGGTGAGACTTGAAGCAGGAATGTTGTTTTTAATCACTCCAGTCTCTCAACCACTATGCTCCCACTCGGCTCTCTCTTTTTGATGACACACATTAATGTTCCAAGTCCTCATCTTCCTGTGCTTTGGCCTGGTTCATATCATTGCACTCAGAAAGGAAGAGCTGTATATGTGTGTGGAAAGGATGTAGCACCAAAATCCAAAGAAAAGAAAAGAAAAAGAAATCCTTATCAAAGAATCATAGTCCTTGTAAAAGAATAAAATAAGCAAATGTATTGTGGTTAATGACAGCCTTCTTCAGGGGCACACTAAAGGAATGAGCCTCTAACTGAATAAGTCTACCATAATACAGATGACTATAAACATAAGTATTAATTATAATAGAAGTACCTGTGGGTTGTTTTTATTTAAAAAACAACATTGTGCATGGAGCAAACCCTAAAATTTCATCTAATAATGCAAAATGGCATCAGTCACACCAAACATACTTTCTGTATACTGCTAAATATAATAGGTAATAAACCATAAATCTTTTCTAATTTTTCATGGGAAAGAATTATTATAATGTAAATCCATTCATATATATAGATCCTTAAAAAGATCCTTGATGATAAAGATAATCCAAACAACAAAGAGTCTTATGGCACATTAAAGATTAACAAATCTATTGTTATTGCGTAAGCTTTTGTGGACTATATATAAGAAAACAATGAAAAAAGGTAGCAGATTTGAAGACAGGAGAGAATTAGGTGGAAGAGAACTAAAGATAATATTCTTACATACACACATACACACCACAGTCCACTATATATAAAATAGCTCAACTTTTCATGTGAATATGAAATACTAAAACCTTTCTGCCTTACCTAGAGTAAGGTTCCTCTGTCAAGGCAACATCTGTCCTGTAAAAAGGAACCAACCACTTCAATGTCACCCCGAAGACTGAATGTTAAAGAAAGCAGAGCAAGTCTTGGGGGGGGGGGGGGCTGAGACATATATTCTGGAGATGCCAAACCCAAATATTTCCACTCCTAAGCAAATCCCACAAATTATGGGGCTCAGTGATGAGCAAAGGCAAGCCTACAGTGGGTTCCCCCCTTTCCCCCCTTGTTAGACCGCTTGCTAGGCAGCAGACCAAGTCAGCCAACTGACTACAGAGCAGGAGCCTGAGGCCTAATGTGGGGAAGAATGATCAAACCCTGTTTCAAATTTTGTCTGCCTTTTTATTTTATTATGAAAGGTCCACAAAGCTCAATCTAGCGAGACACTGCTATGCTCCCTGAGTTATTTTGCATGCGTCTCTTCCCTGTCTCCAATGTTCTGCAGTTGAACATTCATTTCAGCCAAGAAACCAGGGCACAGCTCATTTGAGCATGACTCAGAGCGTCTGTCACATTCTGCTTATTTAAAGGTTCTCTAATCAAGGTCATACGAAAAATGGGTGCTGTCCTTTTAAAAGAAAACTGCACTTCATAACAGCAGCAGCAGCAGCAGCAGCAGCACTAACCGCAGCCTCCTAACCAGTTCCTGATGGTGTGCTCAGAGGGCAGGGAAAGAGCTGCCATGTCTCCTGTCTGACAGCAGGGGTCAGCAGTAAGCAAAAGCTTCATAAGGATATGACCTATACCTTCAGCTCTGCAAGCACCAAATTTAATTTCAATTTCAATTTCATAGAGTTACAAAACAAGTACAAAAAAGAGCCTTGGCACTGATGTTGAGGATTAGCCACAGCAACATTTTTATGTACGTTATTGGCCTTCAACGGATGGGCTGGCATGTGCACTAACGGGTCATACCTGGGACCAATTCTCCGCCAACCCTTCCTTTTTAGATTTATTCTAAGAAAACACACAAAGACGAATATAGAGGGATGATGGAGGAAGACAATGTATATGACAGAAATAAAAGAGGCCCTGTGTTGGACACTGGGGGTTATAGTGAGACTGATGACCCATAGTGTATATCATCAAACCCCAATCTTTTCACTTGAAATGGTTTTATTAATAGCTTTAAATCATTTCACATCTACTTGTGCTGTTTTAATGTAGCCATTACCAATTGTTTATTTCCTGTTTTGTTTACTGCCTTCGAGGTCCAAAATGCAGGATAAAAACTTTAAAAAGAAATAAATGCAAACACATAGATAAGTCCTTGTCCCTAAATGTGAAAAGTAATGTTGATTGTTCACAAAGGAATACTACCTGGGACCTAAACTGGATGTAAATCTTATTTTGCATTGTCTGAGCAACGGAATGGGAATCAGAGTGAGAGTAAACAGACACACCTACAGCCAGGCTGTACTCTCTCTTCTTTGCCAATTTTAAATGGACTCCTTGTAAATAACATTTAGGCATTTGGATTTTAGAACTGGGTAATTCTTTAAGGTTCTACGGGAAATTATGGAAAAAACCAATGAGATGAATGCAGAGAAAAATATTTTGGTTGTATGTGAATGAGCACGGGACTGCTAGTTCTACGTCTGGGTGTACTCCCTCTAATGTACGGCTGGCCTTTGGCCAAAGGTAGTGCCTTATTAAATTTCATCTGGAAGATCCAGTGCAGTTTTGTGCTGCTCCTTCTGGGCAGAGTAAAAGAATTCTGGGGATACAGCGGGGCTAAATTGTTAGAGGGCAAAGAAGAGATGCCAGGACTTAGGCTTGTCTGGAAACACCACACATGAAGAGAACCTGGGTCCTGGCACAGATTCAGCCTTGGGTGCCAGTCCTTGGCAGGGCCCTGGGTTGCCCTCTTGGCAACAGCCCTGCTGATCCACCGCAGTTCTCGGCCCCAAAGAAGGACAGGGCAGCCACAACTTTGATGGGCAAGCTCAGGTGGATCGCAGCTTGCTGGGGTGCTTGGGACGTGTAGTTTTCCATGCCTCCTGGAGGATGAGGAATAGAATCAGAGTCTGCTGGGTGCCTCCTTCCTTGCCAGGGAGAAGACTAAGATAAACCCCTTCTGCTGTCCACATTCTGATTTCAACATGGAGGGGCTTGTTTCATATAAAAGAGCATTTGGTCATGTGAGCGCTGCCCCTCTCCCCCCTCCAGCGGGCTAAACTGGTCCATCCCAGGCACAGATTTATCACCTCAGTGAGAAGTAGGCCAAGAAGATGTAAATCCTCAGGCTGTCAGGTCTCTTTATTGCCAAATATTGACATTCCCACAGCGTTTTCCGACTTTTCATGAAGTATTAATTGAGATGGTCAGGACATTTATGCTAGTACAAACCTTCATCCACAGAGACTCTTGGCTGCATTAGTCAGGAAAACCGAAACAAGGGGATACTGGCCTGAATATTCTCACATAGAAACTGAGCACTTTGGATAACATTTTAATGTTTCTTCATATATCAATGAAAGGTCAGCATGTAAGACAAATCTTGCTGGTGCGTTTAGTCTGACATGGTTACAATGCCTGCTTTTTTCTCTATCCAGAGGGACATCACTCACTCCTTGATACTGGGTCCTCAGCAGGATCCGCCCCTGAAAATGGTTAGGGGTTATCACCAATGGGAATGCCACTGCAATGAATATAATTTTCAGAATCTGAATAATTCCTTTGAAAAGACTGCTGAATAATTTAAAATAAATAAATCTGCTATTGTTTTGTTATTTAAAGCTGCACTTATTGGTTGATTTTCTTTTTCTTTTTTAATATAATTTTTATTAATTTCTTTTTTAACACAATATTTCAGCATATCAATAACAAAACAAATACAGTAAATTCTTTGCTCTGCTGAGCTTGTGACTTCTCTCCATCCCTTCAACCGGTTTTTAATTTTCAAATCTTTGTGTTGCACTTTATATCCTCTACTTCAGACCTTTATATCCTTATGATCAACTCTGTCTCAGTGGTCTATAAAGTTTTGAGATTTACAGTTTTTTCGTTGCAGAATTTATATCAATCCTGCTAGTGTCTTCACATTTTTACAATAATTATTCATATACCCAATAAATTTACTCCAAGCTCTTTGAAACTTTTGGTCATCTTGGTTCCGGATCCTTCCTGTCAGCTTGGCCAGTTCCACATAGTCCTTCATCTTCGTCTGTCACTCCTCAATCGTTGTTAGTTCCTGCAGTTTCCATCTTTGGTCTAATAAAGTTCTTGCCACTGTTGTGGCGTACATAAATAGCCTTTGGTCAATCTTTGCAATTTCTTCTCCCATCAAGCCCAGCAAAAAAGCCTCAGTTTTTTTTGGGGGGGAAGGTATATCTAAACATCTTTTTTAGTTCATTGTAGACCAATTCTCAATATACTTTTACTTTATCACATTCCCACCATGTGATAAAAATCTCCATCTTTCTCTCCACACTTCCAACATAGTTTGTTCCTCATCCTATACATTTTGGCCAATTTCACCAGTGTTAAGTACCACCTATACATCATTTTCATTACATTCCCTTTTAAAGCCATACAAGCAGTAAATTTTAAAGTTTGGTTCCACAATTTTGACCAAGATTCGTATTCAATATTATGCCCAAAGTCAATAGCCTTATTGGTTGATTTTCAGTGTCTGTTCCACTGCTAAGGTAAACTTCCATAAGCAGTTTCCATTAAAAAGTAAATAAAGTAAAAACCAAGAATAAAAATGCAATTGGTAATTATAACGAAAGAAGCGGGATCCCTGCTCCCCCCCCCCAGATAAAACCATCAATTAAAACATACTAACAAACCTAAATGAATGAAAAGGCCTTCACTTCAGGGATGACCCACCCAGGAGGCAAAGTGAGGTGATCCCCAAGGGCAGCCGGCCTGGCCTCCAAGGAGGGGCACCAACGGCTCCTGGGCAGACCCTCCCACTCGTGCTGCCTCTGCAGCAGCCCCCCAATGCCTGGGAGGCCCTGCTGCTCTGCTCTCGCCCCAAGGGAGGACATGGCAGGGCTGCCAGGCTCTTCCCCTGCCTGGCATGATTCAGAGCAGCCCCTTCAAAAAACCCACTCTTGTGGTACTCTGCAAAAAACCCACATTTGTGTGGAACATCGAAGGCATGAAAGAAGTAGAAGCAATTCACAGGGACGTTTGAACTACAAATTTTATGTACTGAAGTTCTCACCCTGGGCCAGCAGGGGGATACTGTAGATAGTTCAGGTCCACATATGCAAATAAGGGGTCGAAAGTGACATTCAGTGATTGGATAGTTACAGAAAATGGTTACTGTTGCGTTGTACTGGAGCGCTATATAAGCAGGCTGGCTGAACCCTTCAGTTGAGTTCTGTTCTGGCCTGTGAATGAACAAGAGCTGTTTGAAGAATCGCTGTGTCGTCTGATATGTTCACCCACAACTTAACAACAAACTTGCAAGCGACATCAGGTACTATTACACCGGCAGGGGGACTTTCAGCCATGTTTCCTCAAGCCCCCACCCTCTGTGGGGAGAAACACCCTGGCATTTTCTTTATAAGGAAAAACTCCAGAGTTGCATGGAAACAGTTCCAGTTAAGTATAGGCAAGGCAATGATGTAAACAATCTTTTGTTAAGCAACAAAGCTTTATTCCAAAGTTTTTCCATTCCAACTGCTTCATTTGGTTCCTCCCCCCCCCCACACACTTTATTTTAAAATCATTGAGAAACACCTCTGATTCATTGTGGATTCAAATCAGATATGAAGGTACTGCATAGCCCTAGTGAAATGGTGCAGTTATTGATTGATCTGTTCATTTATATAGTGCTTAATTCCAAAACAGGCCTCTTAAGTAGATCACACAGTATCAAAACAAACATTAAAACAATATATTTAATATAAGCATTCATAACTAAAAGACACAATACAATTTGTACAATACAATACAATACAATTAAGACATTAAGATTTAAAGAGCCTTCCAATTAAACTGGGGTGTGTGACCCTACAGTTGACTTCCACATCAAATTAGAATCTCTGTACACATAAGAGTTCAAAAAATGACCACCAAAAAATTAGATAATGAATGTTAGAAACTATGTGTGTGGAAACATGAGTATCATACAAGTATACTCATCAGAGAGTCAGAATTGGATGAAGGCCAAACTTGATATTTCATGCAGATGTGTGCAGCAGTCTTCCCATTTTTTTCTAATGAAAAGCAGCCTTAGGAGGTTGTGACCAGAAGCAAAAGAATATCAAGAGAAAGGGTGCTTAACTTTTTCCTGCTGGCCATTTCCCCATTAAAATCCCCAAAACTCCCACTCTCATCATACTTGTATCCATTGGTGCTTTGGAGCAACCAGGGCTTAGGGACACCAAGTGAAACAAGCAACTAAAAAAGCCAAACTTTTTTTTAAAAATCCAGGCGACACTAAAACATTGTTTGTAAAACTACAGTATTCTAGTGTCTACCATATCCTTGCAAGGGAGGAGGATGGGGAGAAAACGAGAACAATTAGCCTTGCCCCTGTGACCTCATTGCGCAGGCCTTGATGACCTCATGGCAGCCCTACCAGATGCACTGGGCACCAGCCACCAAGGGTTGAATCTTTTCCTCCCAACTGCAAAAAGCAGCTGGGGCCATTGTTACGCAGATAATTGCTGGTTGGAAAAGCATTGCTCCTCTTCCCTTCCGCTCCTCTTTGGTGAATCCCAAGGCAGCTTTTTTACTGGGGGGGAATTCGGAGCATGTTACATACATTTACATTTAATACCTTATTTGCCTGTAAGATACCCAGTTGAATTTATGGTTAGTGGTCATTGTTTAATGATTGAAATGCCCTTAACCTCTCATATTGAGTTGTCTCTTTTTGCTAATTATTTCAGGGTTATCCTGATAGTTGTTTGGTCTGTTTAATTTATTGTCATGATATTTTCTGTCATGAGCTCTCAGGGAAGGGGGTCACACTAGATTCCAATATGTGAATTGTAAACAGAGAAATAAAATGACCAGTGTAGATTGATTATGCCCAAATGGATGAGGCGTCTAGGTTCCTGGCAGGTTTAAACCCAGCATTTCAGCAATTAAAGGTTAAGGCCCAATTATATAAAATCTTAGTATTTCATATAAAATGAACTTGGGTAGCATGTAATAGTTCACATTCTTAAACATCAAATAAAAGGGGAGAAGGCCTCAGCAACAGCAGCAGCAGCTCTTGACTTTCAGAAATGGAAGGCCACATATTCAATGAAAGAAGGATTAGGCCCTGGATTTGTATTTCCTGGTAAGGAAGAACTTGTTTTATAGCAACCTCTACTGCACCTCAATTTCTTAGGTTTTTAAATATATATTAACTTGCCCAAATGGAAGGTAGTTGATTACCAAAACTACTTAGGAGACCCAAGAGGTATAAAATAAGGAAATTGTAGTAGAGTGCAAGTTTGGCATGAGGCTAAATACTAGTAAAATGGACACAAAGGTTTCTCTTGCTTAAGCAAACTTTGAAAAATAAAAATAAATTTGCTATCAAGGGTGTTCATTAAACTAAGAGAAAACAATGTTTCTTCCTGTTTGGTGTGTTGGCTATTTAATCACCACACCATTTCTTCACTAATATTTATATTAGCCTCAATGTAGGACTCGCATGTCCAGGGATTACAACAGGACCAGCCCACCCATGCAGCAGGATGAGGCCACCACCTCAGGCAGCAGGATCCACAAGGGCAAGAGATTCAGCTTCCAGGGATCTGCTGCTGCTGCTACTGCTATGGTGGCAGCAACAGCAGAGTTGAGCTCCTTGGAGTCTGGATCTGCCGTCCCCTCAGCAGTCCAAATTAGTATGCAGATCCAGGACTCTCGAGTTCATTAATTCTTTTGATGCAATAAGCCAGTGTTTTTCAACCTTTTTTGGGCAAAGGCACACTTGTTTCATGAAAAAAATCACGAGGCACACCACCACTGTGTGCGGAGAGGGAGATGTCACAGCCCCGCTGCTCTCTATGGGGAATCGGATGAGAGCGGACAGGCGGTCCGCTCTCATCCGATCCCATCCGATCTGATCCCCACCCAGGACGGATGGAAAATAGGGTGGACACAGTCCGGTGCCTGCCTAGTAGGCGAAAATTTGACATTTATTTTTTAAAAAAATCTTTCGAATTTTTCAATTTTTCCCACGGCACACCAGGCAACATCTCGCGGCACACTAGTGTGCCACGGAACAGTGGTTGAAAAACACTGCAATAAGCTCATGGAAGATTCCCCAATAATATTATAATAGTCCACAATAGTTCTTCTCCATTGATTTATGTTCAGTTTGGTTTCGTATTTTTTTTGTTTAATTTATTGTTTATGACTACTTTTGTTATGTTGCAGTTATGTATTTTTTCATGCTGTAAGCCACCTTGAGCATGGTTTGACATACAAATAAAACTACATATTTATTTTATAAAATTTATATTTAGCTTGATTGTTAAAAAACAAAAAGAAAAATACACAAGTCCCTCAAAGAGGTTTACAAGTAATACCATATTTTTCCGTGTATAAGATGCCCCCATGTATAAGACGAGCCCTATTTTTTAAACCCAAAATTAAGAAATAAAGTTGTTCAGCTTTTTTGGAGGGTGGGGGAGGTCACTTCTGCCAATCACTCACCCGCCTGCCCGCCACTGACAATCGCTTGCCACAGACACTGCTGATTGCACATCTCGCGGCAGCTGTCAATTGTCTGCCCACACACCACCACCACCACCCACTTGCCGCAGCCGCCAATCACCTGCCCAGTTGCCGCAGCCACAGCCAATCGCCAGCAGGCCTTGCCGCAGCCACCAATCACCCACTCAACTGCCGCTGCCAATCTCCTGCTTGCTGCTGCCATTAATCGCATGTCCCCCCCCTGCATTCACTATCCATGTATAAGACAACACCCAATTTTGCCCATTTTCTTTAGCAAAAAGCATCATCTTATACACAGAAAAATACAGTAAAACAGTAAAATCAAGAAAAAACCACAACTTTAAAATATAAAAATGTTAAAATACTAAAACAGATCAAAAGTATCTCAACATTCTAAGCATCTGGGTAGCCTTGTTTTTAGAGGATACCCCAAAGAGCACAGGAATGCGCCTGCTTGATCTCACTAGGCAGGGAGTTCTGAAATACCGTCACACTAAATGACCGCGTTCTTACAAATGAGGATTGGGCATTGTGTACCACTTGTAGTAGTGCCAATTCCATTGATCGAAATGGTCAATTAGTGACATGTGGGGTAAGGTGATCTCATAGGTAAACTGGTCCCAATTTATTAAAGGCTTTGTATACTGTTAGCTTTATTATAGATATTAGTTTTCCTTTACTTTGTCTACAGCATCTTGTAGGGTTTTCGTCATCTGAATCACCAGAGCACCACTAAGCACCATAGGGGATGTCTAAGCTTTGGTTTGGGACACATTATACAGATTCTGCTTCAATTCAGAGAAGCCCAAAATCAGTTGCCACGGACCCCTTCAATTCAGGATTCACCCACATCCACTGCACATTCCTAATCTAAAGTAAAGCAACTCCAGTACAGATTTACTACTTCGGTGAAAACAAGGCCTTATACAAAAGTGTTTTTATTTCACTTCTAAAAGATGCCAATGACAGCGCTCTTAATCCATTTCATAGAAGTTGTGGTTGGCTGCAAATAGAAAACAGAGAGTCAAGTTGTGTGGGATCAATTCAAAATCTGTTACCTCCGAGGATGTGGACAGGCTGCTTGGACGAGTGAAGCCAACTACCTGTCTCCTTGATCCTTGCCCATCCTGGCTTATAAAAGCTAGCCGGGAAGGGCTGGGCCATGGGCTTTGTGGGGTGGTGAATGCTTCCCTCCGTGAGGGAGCCTTCCCAGACCCGCTGAAAGAGGTGGTTATTAAACCGCTTCTTAAAAAACCATCTTTAGATACGGCCATGATGGCCAATTATCGCCCAGTCTCAAATCTTCCATTCTTGGGCAAGGTGATTGAGCGAGTGGTTGCTGAACAACTCCAGGCACGCCTGGAAGAAGCGGACCATTTGGATCCCTTCCAGTCGGGATTCAGGGCTCATCATGGGACTGAAACTGCCTTGGTCGCACTGGTTGATGATCTCCGGCGAGCTAGGGACAAAGGTGAGAGCTGTTTCCTAGTTCTGCTGGATCTCTCAGCGGCATTTGATACCATCGACCATAACATCCTTCTGGACCGTCTTGAGGGGCTGGGAGCTGGGGGCACTGTCATACAGTGGTTTCGCTCCTTCCTCCTGGGCCGTGTTCAGAAAGTGGTGGGGGGGATGAGTGTTCAGACCCCTGGGCTCTCACTTGTGGGGTGCCTCAGGGTTCTGTCTTCTCCCATGCTTTTCAACATTTACATGCAGCCACTGGGAGAGATCATCAGGAGGTTTGGGCTGGGTGTTCATCAGTATGCGGATGATACCCAGCTCTACCTCTCTTTTAAATCAGAACCAGTGAAGGCGGTGAAGGTCCTGTGTGAGTGTCTGGAGGCGGTTGGAGGATGGATGGTGGCTAACAGATTGAGGTTGAATCCTGACAAGACAGAAGTACTGTTTTGGGGGGTCAGGAGGCGGGCAGGTGTGGAGGATTCCCTGGTCCTGAATGGGGTAACTGTGCCCCTGAAGGACCAGGTGCGCAGTCTGGGAGTCATTTTGGACTCACAGCTGTCCATGGAGGCACAGGTCAAATCTGTATCCAGGGCAGCTGTTTACCAGCTCCATCTGGTACGTAGGCTGAGACCCTATCTGCCTGCAGACTGTCTCGCCAGAGTGGTGCATGCTCTGGTTATCTCCCGCTTGGACTACTGCAATGCGCTATACGTGGGGCTACCTTTGAAGGTGACCCGGAAACTACATCTAATCCAGAATGTGGCAGCTAGACTGGTGACTGGGAGCGGCCGCCAAGACCATATAACACCGGTCTTGAAAGACCTACATTGGTTCCCAGTACGTTTCCGAGCACAATTCAAAGTGTTGGTGCTGACCTTTAAAGCCCTAAATGGCCTCGGTCCAGTATATCTGAAGGAGCGTCTCCTCCCCCATCATTCTGCCCGGACACTGAGGTCCAGCTCCGAGGGCCTTCTGGCAGTTCCCTCACTGCGAGAGGCCAAGTTACAGGGAACCAGGCAGAGGGCCTTCTCGGTAGTGGCGCCCGCCCTGTGGAACCCCCTCCCATTAGATGTCAAAGTGATAAACAACTACCTGACATTCAGAAGACATCTGAAGGCAGCCCTGTTCAGGGAAGTTCAGGGAATATGTGACATTTTAGTGTATTTTTCATCTTTGTTGGAAGCCGCCCAGAGTGGCTGGGGAAACCCAGCCAGATGGGCGGGGTACAAATAATAAATTATTATTATTATTATTATTATTATTATTATTATTATGTCTACCTCATTTTACATTTATTACACTCACATTTGTTTTAAAGTTAAAGGCAAGTAGCCAACTGAAGGGTTTTAATTGTGCTACAACTTAAACGCTGTTATAAAAACCAATTTAGCAAATGGAGTTCCAGATTTAGACGATTCCAGGTATGCCTCTCTTCCTGGACGGGAACTCATAAACAGCTATTAAATTGTAAGCTGGGGAATACAGTAAAGTAGGCTGCAAGATGTATAGACTGAAAAGGGATCTACTGATTTGACATTTTTACTTCCAAGGTACCTGAGACTCCTTTCCAAAAGGGGCCTGACTAGTCTGAATATACACAGCCTTTACAGATTTCCATAGATCTATTATTATTATTATTATTTCCAGGGGCTTGTCCACATCTTAGCATTATTTAGCTGCTAACCCACCACCTCCAACCCTTTGAATTAGACCACTGCCCCACCCCAGCTGCATCCAGATACACTGTAGTGCAGGGTTAGTCAATGTTGTGTCCTCCAGGGTGTTATGGGCTACAGCTCCCATCCTCCCCAAGCATTGGCCATGCATGCTGATGGGAGTTTGTAGGCCTAATCATCCGGAGCACACCGCTGACTCCCCTTGCTGACTCTGCAGTTGGGAGGGAAGCTCCATGTCTCTGTGCTCACCCATTGGCCACTATTGAATAGCTGTAAAACGGTCTCTAGACCAGTCCCACTTGGGACAGCATAGCTCTCTCTATATATTGGGGAGGAGGTTGCAGTCAAAGGATCCCACGCCGTTTAAAAAAACAAATGAAAAAATCCTCCAGCAGTTGCTGGAGAGCAAGCAAGCAAGCAGGAGAGGTTGCACAGCTGAGAGCCAGCCCTGTGTGACGAGCCCCCCGTGCGAGGGGCAGGCAGAGAGCAGGGCCATCCTTGGAGGGAAGGAAGTGGGTGAGGAGAGCAGTGCAAGGAGTCTGGATTTTTAAAAAAATGCTTTGTGCATCCATGTCTAATCTTGCCCCTTTATTGGTGTGTTCATTTCATTTGGTAAATCTGCCAAAGAATAAAATAATATAAAATTGTGATTAAGGGAATTGTCTCAGGACAGTGGAGGATATGTGTTTCCATTGGTGTGGTGGGGGCTGCACTTGCCTTTCTTCTAATAGGAAATGCTCTGCCGGGGCGGCACAAAAATGGGGGGGGGGGTCAAGGAGGATCAGTTGAGGAGGAGCAAGGAATGTCCCTATTTTCATCTGAGGAATGTTGGCGGGTGTGCAATCCATGTTTGTTGAGAGAAGATGAATGCAGGGAAGAGAAGACAACTGCAAGTCAAAAACAGCAGGCAAGAGGAGGGGTACTTAACCGTTCCCCACCAGCCAATTTCCCCACTGTAATCTCACCCCTGAATTTACTTCCACTCAGAGCACAGCTGGTGAAAAATGAAGTGTCTTCAGTAGGTGAATCATGTGTCACTGCACACCTCTACATCAGAATAATAAAATGCGTACAGCTAATAAAGCTACAAATAACAATTGTGTGTGAATATGGATTTTTGCTGTAGGCAAACCCTTGCTTCCCATTAGAAGTTTGTATTCCTAAATGTTTATGTGGAGTGAAAAGCTAAAAGCTTGAACCACCTGTAACATAACGATCCCAGTACAGTGGTACCTCGGGTTAAGTCCTTAATTTGTTCCGGAGGTCCGTTCTTAACCTGAAACTGTTCTTAACAAGAAGACCACTTTGGCTAATGGGGCCTCCTGCTGCCGCCGCACCGCTGGAGCCCGATTTCTGTTCTCATCCTGAAGCAAAGTTCTTAACCTGAAGCACTATTTCTGGGTTAGCGGAGTGTGTAACCTGAAGCGTATGTAACCTGAGGTACCACTGTATATTAATACCTAAAATATGTAAATTTATTTTAAATCAAATGATTTGATTTAGAAATTGGGCTCTTAGTAAATGCTAACATGTAAAAATAAGTCCATTCGTCCCCCCACTCGCCAAGCCTAAGAATGCTACTTAAGAAACTGAACTGGAACACTTTCAGAAAAGGTGTTTTTCATTTTGAGGAGCAACACCATGTTGTGTAGCCTTTCTGACATGTCAGTGTGTCTTTGAGCTTCCAGCGTGTGAACAACTCTTCAGCCCCTATTCCATCTCAGAGGACATGCATGTTGGGCTATTGCAGACATTCAGAACTGTAAAAATATTTGCACTTTACTTTTAAGCCTGTCCATTTTCTAGCTATTTAGGATCACTTCAGTCAAGGAGGGAGAGAGAGAGAGAGAGAGAGAGAGAGAGAGAGAGAGAGAGAGAGAGAAGCAGGTTTCGCTTCCAGCACTTTCAACTAAACCACACACACCGTATCTGCAGACTTATGCACATAGCCTACCCCCCCCCTTGTCAATACAAGGCACTGTTCCAACTCTACCCTGCTTGGCATTCTATCAAAATAGCTTCATATTATTAAAACTCTCCAAGGCTTACAAAGTCAAACCTCGGACGTTTACTGTACACATTAACAGGACTTATTCCACAGTCTCATAATAAATCTTTATAACCACATATGGCTGGCTGGGTTATAAATATCATCTGTAAAGAGTAATAAAAAAATTCAGCATACAGAAAAGTGTCTTCATAATTTAAGGCTTTTTTAAAGATCTGCTCTGTCTTTTCTCTTAATCAAAATACTATATTTCAGACAGTAAAATAGAATTAACTCAATTCATATCTTGGGCATATAGAATCGAAAGGCTACCTGGGAGAAGCATGCAACTACAAATCCTCATGACTCAATAAACATGAGTTCCTTCAATTAGAGCTATATGGGAATACCCTAATGACCCCATGAATTAAGAGAGAGTGAAGGAGGGAGAGAGAAAAGGGAAAACTTAAGCCCTTTCAATGAGGAGCTGAGCCTGGAAGTTTATAGAAACCTTGTGTCCTACCCAGAAGAAAGAAACCAAGCTCTGTTTTTTCACATGCCCTTTATTTAACAAATAATAATAATAAACTACCTTATGAATAAAACAAAAAGTCATAAAGTGTATCTCTTTCTGTTTTCACCACATAAAAGCCCAACCACCACCATACATTTTTCATGTACATAAGTTAAAATGTGGCCTTCTACGTAGACATTTGTAATATATTTCCTCAAAGGGTAGAAATAGTTAAAAGACATATCTTCTTCAATGGTTTCTGATGGCTGGTAACTATGAGTGGAACATGACCACATACTTGGGCAGAGGTCAGAAATGTGTGTTTTTGCAGCTGGCTTGCAAGAAGCAGCACGTGAGACCTGCAAGCGTCCTGGGCTGTCGCTTTGCAGGAACTGGGGCTGCTTTAAAGACTTGCACACCATTTTTAGAGAGGGAAGATCTTGTGACGATGACTCCAACTAATTTTTACTCAGAGTAGACACTTTAAAATTAATGGACTTAATGTTTGCCATTTTCATTAATTTAAACTGCTATACTCTTGAGTAGGACTAGCAACCCTTAGTTACGTCTTGTTTGGACTAGCATATCATTCTCAGTGCCGGGCTGCTTTTTAAAAGTGTTTGGAAACTTTTGTTGGTGCAAAATGCTACTGCTAAAGTTTTGATAACATTATGCCCCTGGAACATATGACTTATTTACTGTTCCTGTTGCATTGATTACATATTCCACTTCTGGGCCCCGTACAAGGTAGCGATTAATGGTTCCTGCCTTTAAAGCCCTAAATACCCAAAGGACCAGCTCCTTCCCTATGAAGCTGCTGCCCTCTAATACAGGGCTAGGCAACCTAAGGCCCGGGGGCTGGATGCGGCCCAATCGCCTTCTCAATCCGGCCTGTGGATGGTTCAGGAATCAGCGTGTTTTTACATGAGTAGAATGTGTGCTTTTCTTTAAAATGCATCTCTGGGTTATTTGTGGGGGATAGGAATTCGTTTACTCCCCCCCCCCCGCCCCCGAAATATATACCAGCCCACGGCCTGCTCTAGAGCCCTGCTCTAATGTCTTTGGCAAGTTATGTCTCAGTCTGAGACACTCTTGGTGGGAACATGTGGTTTGAGCTGATTTGTGGAAGATTACTGCAGTCAAACCAACAATTCATGTTTTCCCAGATGGGGCATGAAGGGCCTGAGGCTCACAGAGTTTTCCTGTAAACTTGCTAGAGAGAACTTGTGTGAGGTCACTTCCTTTGCCTGTCTTTAGCAGGAAGCTGTAGAGCTACAAACTTCCTGCCTGCCTGGGCAGCCTTGTCGTTCTTCAGCCAAGCTGACCACACCTGCCTGCCTGACACCATTTTTTAACTTACATTTTGTGCTTTTGTAACTTAGTAGTTTTAAACCTGCCTTCTTTTTGCTACAGTAAACTGCTATATCAAGATGTAGATTATGTAAGTAAATACTTTTTATTTCTTCATAAAACAATGTTTGTGTGATGATTGTTTTTAAGGGAGAGAAAAGGGATAATACCAGGAAAATCCAGCATCGTGGACTATTATTGTAGAAGGTTAAATAAACCTTGTCTTTGCTTCCAGGTTTAAGCTGCAAATGATGGTATTCTGCTGATCTCACTCGTGGGCATGGAAGGATAATATCTAAACCATATACAGTGGTACCTCGGGTTACATACGCTTCAGGTTACAGACTCCGCTAACCCAGAAATAGTACCACAGGTTAAGAACTTTGCTTCAGGATGAGAACAGAAATCAAGCAGCAGCGGCGCGGTGGCAGTGGGAGGCCCCATTATCTAAAGTGGTCTTCAAGTTAAGAACGGACCTCTGGAACGAATTAAGTACTTAACCCGAGGTAGCACTGTATATCCTCTCCTAATATTTAAATCCATCCCCACAAGATGTATTCCACTTTTCCAACAACAAATGATGAGCTCACAAAGTGGCTCACAATAATCACAGCAGCATTAAAAATACTACAAGCCTTGCAGTCACTGTATGTGAGAGTAGGGGGTGCAAAAGGGAGCAGGGCTGCTGCTCCTTTAACGCTTCTCTAGCAGAGGGGCTCATCACCAAAGCGACAACTATGAAAGTGGCAGGAGCCATGTCCTGCTCCGTCCCTGACCACCATGCGCCTGCTCTCTGTGGCTCCATAAAGGTCGTGACGGAATTCCCTGCTTGGGTCAATCCATCTGGCATTCGCCCTGTTGACTTTTGTTTCTTGACTGCTAAAAAGTGTATATATTCCAGCAAGTGTTTTAATTTGTTTGACTAACTAGTTTTGGATTTGTTTTATTCTGTAACCCTGCCTGCAAAAAGTTTTGTGATGGGTTTTTTAAAGCGGCTTTAATACATTTTTGATGGTTTTTAGCATTTACTCTGTAGGCTGCCTTGGACCATCCACAGATTGGAAAGCAGAATGTACATTTTGGAAAGAGAGGGAAGCAAGAAGGGATAAGCCCAGGCACCCGCTCCTGTTCCAGCTGGACAGAGGCAGAGAGGTGGAGGTGAAGAATTCCTCAGGCTCTGTTTTCGCTGGGCCTCCTGCCACCTGCTGGCCTTGTGGAAAGGATTCCAATAGAGAGAGGAAGGCAGGCGGGAGGAACAACAGGCACAGGACCTGGCCTGTTTCTCGCCACAGAG
The DNA here is from genome assembly GCF_965112155.1 of Podarcis liolepis. Taxonomy (NCBI): domain Eukaryota; kingdom Metazoa; phylum Chordata; class Lepidosauria; order Squamata; family Lacertidae; genus Podarcis; species Podarcis liolepis. The sequence continues at coordinate 88,417,314 of NC_139560.1, read as the reverse complement.
AGAGTTCCTTATTTTTATATTATTAAGTGTGATTTTATTAATAACTTCCAGTGTTATTTGTAAGCTGTGTCGGAAGGATTTGTGTGCTGAAAGGCCGGGTATAAATAACAGCAATAAATAGTAAAGGTAAAGGGACCCCTGACCATTAGGTCCAGTCATGACCGACTCTGGGGTTGCACTCGATCTCGCTCTATAGGCCAAGGGAGGCGGCGTTTGTCTGCACACAGCTCCCGGGTCATGTGGCCAACATGACTAAGCCGCTTCTGGCAAACCAGAGCAGCGCACAGAAACGCCGTTTACCTTCCCGCCGGAGTGGTACCTATTGATCTACTTGCATTTTGACGTGCTTTTGAACTGCTAGGTTGGCAGGAGCAGGAACTGAGCAACGGGAGCTCACCCCATTGCGGGGATTCAAACCGCAAACCTTCTGATCAGCAAGTACTAGGCTCTGTGGTTTAACCCACAGCGCCACCCGCGTCCCCAATAAATAAATAAATAGGCGCAAACTCACTGGCTTGCACTGAATTTTGTTGGTGTATTGGCATAGGGTTGGTGGAGTGAAATTTTTCTTCTGCCCTAAGCCCTGCCCCAGACTAACGGTTCTTCCCTCCTGACTAATGGTCCTGGCCCTACCTGATGGGAAATTCACCAGCAGGTGAAGCAAACGAACAAGAGATACACACTTGCAAATCATTCTAGTAGAGTGATACATCAGAGGTGATGACATAGGTTTTTTTTCCTGCTGAAATTGTAACTTGCAAAAAAAAAGTATTTTTTTTCTACCCTTAATCTCCCATAAAAAATACCACAATGTGCCTCAGCAAAGCAAAGCAGTCATCATATTTCAGGTGCAATTTTCCAAAGATCTTCTGATGAGTACTTCATGTCTCTTAACAACAGCCAGATTGATGACAGCTGACTTGCCCTCCTGGTTTACTTCCAGTTCTCCCTAACTATCTTTCTGATTCAGTGAACCCATTTTATAAACTCCAAGTCCACTTGTCAAGGAAAAAATAATTTATTTGCACTGTGACTGTTAATGATGGAACATTTGACTCAACCATCTTTCAGCCGGCAAAACACCCATTGAAGTAAGTGGGAGTGAGACTTGGTCGGAGGTCTGTTGTGTGACCTCACCCTTACCAGAAGGTATGTGTATTCTGGAATATGTCACAGACCCAAGGGGCTGATCTAGTGCAACTGAGATGCTTCTGATATTCTTCTTGAAAGATCCTTTATCACTTCTCTTGTTCTTGTTGTTGTGGACTGTGACATGCAGTGCTGAGGAGGTGAAGTTAACCCTTTCTCTCTATATCATTTTCCTGATTAAGAAGCCCCACCCAGATGCTATTTCCCCTACAGAGGAGATGCTGCTGTTTCTCCCTCTGGCAGTGAAACTCTCTGCTCCCTTGGATGTCCTGCTCTGCCATTGGAGTGGGAAATCCACAGCCCGCTATGGCCCCTTAGCCACCCTTCCAGGGAGCATAGAATTGTCCCCTTAAAGAGCTTAGAATATTTTAAAGGCTGGAGAGAAACAAAAAGATATTTGCCTGTTGCTGCAGTTACTTCAAAGCAGGTGTCAGGTGGGCAGTGGCGTAGCGTGGGTTGTCAGCACCCGGGGCAAGGCAAGTAATTTGCGCCCCCTAACCCGTGGATTTGCGCCCCCTAACCCGTGGATTTGCGCCCCCTAACCCGTGGATTTGCGCCCCCTAACCCTAACCCCCAGATGTTGCGCCCGGTGCGGCCGGCCCCCCCTGCACCCCCCACGCTACGCCACTGCAGGTGGGTGTCTCCTGGGAGAGCTGTCAAGAACTTGGGTGCCATCACAGAAAAGGTCCTCTCCCTAGTAGCAACAGGCTCATATCTGGGGGTGAGGGAGAAAGGAGGTTCTTTTGAGGTAGCAAGTGATGCCTGGTAAATCAGTGGGATAGAGACTCACCGGGTGGGGGGGGGCAGGCAGAGTTTAATGGTCCCCTGGTGGGGGCAGAGAATGGTTTGTAGTGGGTTGTAGGCAGAGTCCTCAGTCACTACCAGGTGACCTATTTGTTGAGCTTTCTTCCTGATTTATTTGTGGGGAAGTTAGATGACATTGTGTTAAGCAAATATTAGGAGTGAACAGGAAATGCTTTCAAGCTAGAAAGAAAATAGACTGCACCTTGAGCCTGCCCTGAGACTTTGCTCCTTCCCCATGACCCTCCAGATGTTGCTGTACTGCAACTCACATCAGCCCTAGCAAGCCTGGCCAGTGGGCAGGGATGATGAGAGTTGTCCTTCAGCAAGATCAGGAGGGCCAAAAGTTCCCCACATGTGCCCTAGAGAGCCAGAAAAACAAGGGCGCTAAAACTTGAAGAATTCTGAAAGGACTAGAGATCTTAAATGCAGTATGTTGGAGTGGGGTGGGAGGAACGGGACTACAGGTACCCCGTTCATAAATCAGCACAAGTCAGCAATCACAACAAACAAGCTTGAACAAATTGTTGAAAGGCATTTTAATTTAGAAGATCACAACCTTTAGACTTGGCGTCATTTCCAAAAGGAAAAAATAATAATCTTAGGGCATTAGATGAAAATAGAAGCTCTTGGGTAGTAGTGGTGGAGACAACAATGTTCTAAGTTAATGCAAAACAGAAAAAAATGAAACACAAGTAGCAAAATATTTGATTTCATTTAGCAAATACTGTAATAAAATAAAATTAATACATGCCAGGTGCCCATATGGTTGTCAATCATCTCAGTATATTTGCACTCAGTGCCAAAACAGTGGGTGGCAGAGGAAGGTTCCTTCTTACTCAACAACTGGAAAGAAGGCAGCCTCCAGGTTTCCCCTTGCATCTCCATAGGCAAAAAGGCTAGAAAATTACTGTTTTGGAAATGCTTAAAATTTAGGCCTGGAACATCTTTAGGAGAAATACTACCCCTCTATGTCAACAATCCCTAAAAAAAGCAGTCTCATTCAAAGTGACCATGAGTTGCAAGATGTGAAGAATAAGATCACAAGCGGGCGGGTGGGTGTGTTCTAAGAAATTATTCAAGAACAGCTGAAGCCAGTACATTTCTACACAGAAGTAAAAGGTAGAGCAATCCAAAGGAGGAAGACTGGGAGCCACTTCTGCATTGGAAGCCCTGACAGCTTGTGGCAGTTGGAACAGAAAGTGGGGTGTTCCGGGGTGAACCTCGGGGTTGGCAGGGTTGGCCACCCTGGGTGCAAGCCAGGGGAGGTGCAAAAACCATGCCCCTCCACTCTGGCTAGGAAGCTGCCTGCCCACTCACCTGTCTGTACACTCCCTGGGGCACTTCTCCATTGCTCCGGACAGCAGACATCTCCTTGCCAAGGGTGCAAGGGATGGGGGGGGGGGGGAGAGGCGCGGACACAGCCTCTTGCCAAGGGCACAAGGGAGCCTATGGATGCCTCTGGGTATCCCCCCTTTTTTGCTGTAACATCTCCAAGTTAATACAGCAAAAGGGCCTGAATTGGATCCCTCTTCTGGACTGGTGTAAATTCTGGTGGATTCATGGCTGCTAACTACTGCTGGTGAGAACGACCCATGCTTTCCCCAGGCGCAGGCGGCCAGAGGCAGATTATGGGGAGCACAACTGGTTTGGTTGCCCTGGAGTGCTAGAGGCGGAGGATCAATGAATTTTGGCACCGCACAGGGTGCCATTGAAATCTGAGGCCCCGAGGGGATCCAAAACACACATCTGCTGGCCTCTGAATTGGTTCTGCCATGCAGCTAATCAATTGTATGAGTTTAGTGAATTAATCTGGTGGTTAAATTTGCATTCATTTGCACACTGGGTAACAGTTCCAAAGTTTCCTTTTTCTAAAGATAACACATTATTTCCCTGTGGGAGAGAAAAGAAGAGAAGCCTATTTTAAGGTGTGATGGCCATGTGAATTTTTTATAAGCACTAGTAGATCTCTTTGTGTCCGTGCACACAATTTGATTCTTTGTTGGTCATTTGTTCTATATTTCATTATGCTTTAATGATTTTATTGTACACCACCACAATATATTTTTAATGACTTGGTAGTTCAGAGATCGTCTTATAAACAAACTCACGTATACACATGCTGCCAGGCTAACCCAAGGAAACCATTTTAGTTAATTAAAAGTTTAAAAGTCTGTGAATCTAACAATTTATTCAATTAAACATAGAAGTAGGAAACTGCCTTATCTCGAATCGAGAGCGTTGGTCCATCTCGCTCAGTATCGTCTGCAGACTCTGTCCAGAGTTTCGGGCAGGGATGCTCTCACAGCCCTACCTGGGACTGAGCCTGGGACCTTGTGCATGCAAGGAAGAAGCTCTGCTGCTGAACCAGGTCCCTTCCTCAGCATGGAAGCTCTGCTCTCCATCGCTGCTTGTTTCAGTGCTCTGGCTTTGCCTCTTTCTCATCTGCCTCCACTGAGGTGGGGTAATTTGACCATTTTTCTCTGTTTGGGGATCATTCTGTTTCTCAATCCAAAGTCACACGGCAGAATTGCCTAGCTTCAGAGGAGGCTATTGAGTGAATCTCTGCATGAGTCACTGTGCTGAGGAGACACAGTCAGAACAGTAATTCCCACAGAGATGTGGGCAGTGAATAGCCCAGTGGGCTATTCAAACTGTGTGTTGCATGCAAGCACATTTATTTAAAGTTTAAACGAAAGCAGAGGCTTCCTGCAACAAAAAGCAACTTCCGGGGGAGATGGTTTTCAGTGAGAAATGAGAGTGGGAGGTGGTCCACAGCCTTTCCCTCCCCTGCCACTTTTCTGCTGTAGTCTCATCCATCCCAAAACACACACAGTTGCTTTCATCCCACAAATATTTTTCATTACAACCCTGTACAACAACCACATAGGAGGAAGGGAGCAGGGTGGAGAGTTCCTGGGAAAAAGCAGGGGAAAGAGTTGAATAAACCCTTCCCTACTGCTTTTCCAGCAAAAATGGTTCCCTCCCAAAGCTGCTTTTTAATAACCAGCCATTGGGGATTAAAGACATGAATTTGCATACAGCACACCATTTTAAAACTGTGTGCTTCCACTCTGACAAGTTTAGGACACACTGGGCTTCATTAATTAAACTCCCACAAATCAGACATCATTAATGTCCTCTCAACAATATATGAACCCGGTTTTATGTAGGGAGGGGGGGAAACCACCTCCAAGTCTGCTAATGAAGATCTCCTTGAATGAGGTTTGGGCCATATGGATGCCATTTGGAATGAAGAGTGAGAATGTACAGGTCAGCCTGCACTTTAGTGTCTGTCTATCCATCTGTTTTCACATTACTTGCAAATTATAGAATCCTCCAGACCCAAATGATCATAAATCAGTACTATGAGCATGTACACTTTCCCCATCTGTCATAAAACAATGAATTAAATTCAGGGCTGTCAAAATAATGCCGCTGCAGATTTGCCTTCTTCTGAGCAGAAGGAATACAAAGCTCCATCTCATTGCCATAATTTATGGTCTCCCTGGGAGATGTGGGCGATTAGGGTTGGCCCACCAACACACAGAAAAACAGTAGGAACTCCAATAACTCCAAATGGAAATCTTGGGTCAAATTTATCAAACCAATCAGAGAGAAATCTATTTCTGTTTGGAGAAGGAGGAGATATATTGCATGTTTAGGGTACGAGGAGAGCTTTGGAACATTTGGCTATTCGGTATTTGTGAGCTTTGGAATTCCTAGCTTAAATAGTATCACCAAAGGGCCATGTGATGTATTAGACATGGGCACCTTTTTTAGCCAAATAAAATATACAACTGCAAGCAAAGAGGTTTTTCAATGTTAACAACAACATATTTGTGCAAATGATGTAACTGAAAATTTTCTAGGTAGGACTTTAAAAAAGCAGAGCTCCAGTACTGGAAAAATATACCGGCTGAAAAATGAAATGTTAGAAAGGGCTCAAAACCCAAAATATATTGTAGGGCAAACATGGTGAACAGACTTCACAAATGAAGAGAATGTATAGCACCCTTTAAAATGGGGTGCATGGCTTGGAACAAATCAAAATGCTTCTTCTTCTTTTAACATTAAATAGCAAAACATGCTAACATTGGTTCATACCAAAAATAAAAGTTTGCATTTGAAAGTTCCACAGTGTTTAATTCTGACTATGTAGTAGGTTTTAAAACCTTTTTCTACCAAGAAAGCCCTGTCTTCTACGGAACTCCTTTGTTTTAAGGCCATGTGGCCACTTCAGACGCACTATTTGCCAACCTCCAATATCCAATTTATCACAGCCTTCTGAAGTTAGGCAGGCAGTGACAGGGGACAGGCACTTCTCTCTGGCCGGGTCCTCCATCTTGAATTCCTTCTCCAGAAAAGCTTGCCTGGGACCAGGCATTTCAGAATTTTATCTAGTTGTGTTTTTTAAAAAACACACAAACATATCTGAGAATATTTGACAAAATGCTCCCCTTGGGGAGAAAGTCAAAGAAGAAGAAAAAATTATAATTTCTTTCAGCAAAAAAAATAAAAAATGGTTCTGGGAAATTCTAGCTCAGCTTCAGGAAATAAGCATTACAGTATAGGCTGGATCTAGAGGAAGTTAGTAAATGGTGCTGAGACTTAATGGTGGTTTCAGTGGAGTTAAGGGTTTTTAACTTCATTTAGATCCAGCCCAAATTGTTTGAGCCTGAACTGTAACTAGGAAGAATTTTGTCAAACATTTAATTTTATTGTATTGATTTGGCCTTTGGATGGGGCAAGTGAAAATAAAGATAAAACAAGTAGATGTAGTGCAATGAACTAGAGATATTTTATTAGCCTGTCAAGCTTTTTATGGGTGTTTGAAACTAGGGGCAGTCAAGTGAACATCCCTTGTGCATCATGGTGACCAGTGGGGAGGGGGAGAGGGGGTCCCTCCAGCCTTCGTCTATCCCTAGTGTCAGTGGGGCTGGGCCTGCTTAGCTGGAGTGCCCCACTCTCCCCCTGCCACCCAGGAATGCTCCTCACCAGCCACGGATTGCTCTCAGACATCCAGCCTGACTTGAGGGGTCCACAGTGGTCTATGCATCATTATAAATTACATATTATTACAAATTACCTTAAACCCTTGATTTTGGTATCTTAGGATCAGTTTGTACCACCAGAGGCTTCTCCTGGACTTCATCTTGCAAGGGATGAAGGCTGCACGTCTGAATGTTTCACCAAATCATTCTCTGCATATAGAAAACTATCTTGTCAGTGCTAAGTTTTGGCTAGTATTTCCTTTGCATGCTAATTTCCATATGCATAAGGGTTTATTACCCACCTCCTCTCGGAATCCTTCAAATATTCAACCCCATCAACTGCAGGCTGGTGTGGTATCCTCCAGGGAAACAACCACCTAATTCTGTTCCTTGTATAATCCACCCCTTCATTTGTATTGGGTTTGTTAGGGAAGAACACTTCTTAGAGCAACTGGGCTGGCTCAAAAAAAAAAAAATTGCCAATACAAATGGCTAAAGCATGAGAAGTGTGTCACAGCTTTCTCTATGTTAGTTGCTGGAGATGCATCTCCTCAAGCTAAATGAATATTATCTAAGCATACCGGTAATTGCAAAAGCCTGATTCTCATTGAGGTAGTAAATGGGGGGGGGGGGCGGCTGTAATTGCTAATATACACTCACATGATTGGATGTTGCTCTGGGAGTAGGGAATCACCACCCATTGCAAGCCAGCAAATCAAGGAGTTCTAGCCTAGCCTCTCTGGCATGCTACTTTTCTATGTGCAGGGATATTTGTTAATCTTTATCAGTTTATTTCTCTGACAATGGAGGATAACATCAGCTTTGAATTTCAGTCTGAAGTGGTTGAGTCTGATCCCAGCTTTGGAACTGGTCCTGGTCCCATTCTCACTTCAGGCCTGAAGGCGCCGAGACCTGAAGCAGCATCAGGCCTCCACCCTCGTCCCGTCTGCATATGGAGCCGCCTAGAGTGGCGGGGAAACCCAGCCAGATGGACGGGGTGTAAATAATAAAAATTATTATTATTATTATTATTATTATTATTATTATTATTATTATTATTATTTATTTAATATTTACAGGGCTCTGGAAAGAACAAGTGCTTTGACCTAAATGTTATACTATTCAAAAATGCATCAATACCATATAAGTGTAGAATTCAATGTTGCCCTCTTCTGATTGTTAAATGAGTGCAAGCATTTTAGCTTGCTAGATGGCATGGACCCCCATCTCTTTCTCCTGTGTGCTGCTCTGGGGACACACCTGATCCTGTAGTAGAGGGGAGTGGGGAAGGAAGTTGCACACAATTACTCAAAGTAGATCCAATAAAAAATAGACCTAAGTTAATTCTGCTCATTAATTTCAGTAGTTCTGCTCTGAGTTAGGGCTGCCACCTTTGGTCGGGCAAAATAATGGACAGGTAGGGCCAAATATGAGACAGGTCAGGGGGGAATGGGGGGCTAAAATTTCCTCAAAGTAATCTGTTACTCTCTTGCATGCTCTGACTCCAAGTCTCCATCTCTGATCCACCCATCTCTGCCCAAGTAAAAACTCTTTCCCACTCCACCCCCCCCCCATTCTCCACCAGGTCCATGCAAACCTCTCGCTCTCCAAGTCCCACCTAGCCCCCTCTGCCTACGCAAAACCTGAGACTCCACAGTGGCAGTCCTGTGCGCTGCCACCCCACTCCCTCAATCTCTGTGACCCACTCTCTGACCTCGCAAAAACTCTCTCTTTCAAACCCCTCCTCCTGCCTCCTGCCATAACTCTCGCTCTTGGCCCTCCTCTGAATGTTCTTGCTTACTATAGCCTCAGAGAAGCTGCTAATTATGGATGCTGCTGCAGTGTGTTACTTTCCCTTCATTAAGTCAGAAAGAAAATAACTGAAATGTGCTTATTGAGTCCAAAATTTCAAACCTTTTCCATTAGAAGCTAATATTATCCCAGCTAGAACAAGATTCCTGTAACATTGAATGATTAGTTGTTCCCAATTGGGATAATATTTCTCAGTTCTCACATCTTACATTACTGTCTGGGAGTTATATTTGCAGATATTAGAGCTGCCAAGCAAGTGGGGGTGGAATCTGCCTCACACGTGCACTTTGGAAAATCTCTTGCATTGGGGAAAAGGCATAGAATTAATCATAAGTTATTAACTGATATTTAAAAAGAGGTGATTTTGCTCTGCCAAATTTAGAATTGTATTATGAAGCTGCATGCCTTTCTTGGATCAAAGAGTGGATAATCTTGAAAAATACAGATCTGCTAGATTTAGGGGGATTCAACAACCGAATTGGGTGGCATGCCTACCTATGTTATGGAAAGGCGAGAGTACACAGAGAGTTCATGAATCATGTGGTAAGACAATCGTTATATTCGGTATGGGTAAAATATAAGGATATTCTGGAACAAAAATTACCCTAGTCGTTGTCGCCATCGGAGGCCATGACAATTAAAAAAATAAATGTAGAGCATGACTGGGGAACCTGTAAAGATTTACGAATTGAAGAAGGTAATCAATTAAAACTTAATAATTTTAAGGAAATCAGAGGCAGATTGACAGGCTGGATACAATACGACCAACTACATGAGGTTTTTAAGCAAGATAAAAAGAAAGGCTTTGCAACAGAGTTTTCAAGATTTGAAAAGGAGGTGATCTATAATGAGGTGAAAACGCTTTCCAGAATGTACAAAATTCTGTTAGACTGGTCAGTAAAAGAAGAGGAGGTTAAGTCAGTTATGGTAAAATGGGCTATGGATATAGGCCATAACATTCAACTTTCAGCATGGAAAAAACTGAGGAAGGAAGATCTCAAATTCACAGCATGCTATACCCTTAAAGAAAATTATATGAAGGTCTTTTCTGCTAGTATTTAACACCTAATAAACTGGTATTTAACACCTAATAAAATTCAGATTTGTGCTGGAAATGTAACGAAGCAGTAGGAACAATGTTTCATGCATGGTGGAGATGTAAAAAAAAAAAAAAGGATAGAATTCTGGGATACAATCTATAACGAGTTAAAAAAGATGTTTAAATTATCATTTTCCAAAAAGCCAGAAGCTTTCCTTTTAGGAATCATTGGGGATGAGATCCCCAAAGATTTGAAGAAATTATTCATGTATGCCTCCACAGCAGCGAAAGTATTGGTAGCACAAAACTGGAAAGGAGACCAAATTCCCATGAAGAGGGACTGGAAAGGGAAGCTGATGGAATACATGGAGATTGACAAGCTGACAGGGCGGTTAAGAGACCAAGAGTACCAAAAATGTAACAACAATTGGAGCAATTGTAAAAAATATCTGAAAGATTACTGCGGTGATTTAAAAATCTTGACTGGGCTAGAATGTCTCTTGTAAAGACGACTAGTAGAAATTGTGGAAAAGCTGGTAAACAGAAGATTAGCTATAATTGGAAAGACATACAACATAGAATTCTATGGACCCAAGTAAGAGGTGGAAGGAAGTAAAAACACAACAAGTAGATAAGTAACATAATTTTTATTTTCCCTTTTTGTTTACACATACATGTTCAATGGTGTAATGTTGAGAGATCTCAAATATTTATTGTCAATGTTGACGTGTGTGAAAAGGATGGCTGTAAATCAATTGAAAAACCAATAAATGTGTTTTTTTTTAAAGGAAAATCTCTTGCATCACATGTCACTTGGTCTTTATGATGTCTGTGTGTCCTGATTATTTCTCTCCTGGCTGGGAAGAAGTTTCTGGAATACCTCCTCACATAGAAAGGGACACCGAGGCTCCTTTGCACCCTTGGCAAGGAGGGAGTGCAGATGGGGGGGGGCAGGTTCCTAGCCACGCTGAGTCAGAGTGCAAAGATGCAATTTTTTCACACCTTCTGGCCAGCCCCTATGTCCGCCTTCTCACAGATTCAGTCAAATGCTGGCTTGTTCATTGACTAACAACCAAGCATGTGTGCTGTTGCATCTTCTAGGGTTGGGTGGAGCAGGATTCAGGATTTTCAGTGTCTATGGAATAGTAGCTTGCAGTGCAATCTTATGCTTATCTCCTCTCTGATGGACTTACTTCCAGGGGTGTGTCGTACTGCAGCCTCCCCCTTGGAAGAGCCCAATATATTGTATGCAGCTGCAGGGGAGTTCTGGTTTGGTTCTCGTGCGTAGCTTGAGCACAACAAGGCTGACTGCTGAAACTCCTTGCAAACTTGATGGGTGCCCTAGCCTAGAACATTTCCCAGAATCCTTTGCATCATGCAAAAGTTCCCCAGCAAGTACAGTATGCTAGTGTGGAAAGGGATCCATTAAGGCAGAAAATTTGAAAACCACTGTTTTAGAGAATCTTAGTTTAACTTCTACAAGTTCATTTCTCGTGGGTGTTTGCCAAATACTTTTGATATTTTCCTTTATGTTTTTTGCACAACAAACCTCCCTTGTAAGTGAATGTCGGGGCTCATATCATTTTCTGCTCCAGTCATGCAATTCAGGCATACAAACTCATTCCAGGTTTTGTGTTCAGTTCATTTTTCATATTCCGCTTCTCTAACTTGTTTATGTTAGCTTAGCCTTCATCAAAATGATGTCTTAATTAAATCTGAAAAATTGACATTTGACTTTACTTTAAGCGATGATTTCAGTCTGCCATTGATATAAAAGTTAGATATACAGAACAGACATATGCATTGTATATGACTTGCTCCTGGATTTTTTTCTTCTTAATCATCATTGCTTTTCTTTAAAAACAACATTTTCATCATGTTTTAAACAATCTTTCAATTTGGCTTGATGCAATATTGTTGCATACATGCTCTCTGACTTTACTAAGGATGTGAGAACATTCCTATGAAATTCTGTTCTCCAGCAAACGGGGTCATGATCTCATATGCTGAACTCTTGAGTACATAATTAATATGATGGGTGTGATCCAATCTATACCTTCCATATAGCAGTGCATATCTACAGCTTTGCCCAGCCACACTCTGCTCAGGCATTGGTACAAGAAATCCCCTCAAAGGTAGTGCTGCACACAGGAGGCTATAGAATAGTCTGTGTTGGGCCTTGTATTAAATCCTAACAGCATCCCATCTGGTTAGAGAGCAGACTGAAGAAGGGGCTGGTTCGATTTCCATTTAACTATGTATCAATCTGGTGAGATATTTAGCTTTATTGTGATATTAATTATAATGGAGAAATCCAACAAATGCAAGGAGCTGGTGTGCTGTAGTGGAAGAGACAGAGCTATGAATCAGGAAGTCCCTAGTTCAGATCTTGCCCCTGCCTGAACCCCCAAGGCAGCCTCAAGCAATCTACCATCCTTTCAGTCACTCCAAGATATCATAATGCCAACCCACCTTACAGGGTGGGTGTGAATATAGCAAGATCATGTATGCAAAACATTGCAAGTCCCCTAAACTGCTACAGTGGTGCCCTGCAAGACGAATGCCTCGCAAGATGGAAAACCCGCTAGATGAAAGGGTTTTCCGTTTTTGAGCTGCTTCGCAAGACAAATTTCCCTATGGGCTTGCTTCGCAAGATGAAAACGTCTTGCGAGTGTTGCGTTTTTTTCCGCTCCCCCCCCCCTTTTTCTAAGCCGCTAAGCTGCTAATAGCCTTTTAGCCACTAAGCCGCTAAGCCTTTAATAGCTGCTAAGCCGCTAATAGCGCTAAGCCGCTAATAGGATTGCTTCGCAAGACGAAAAAACCGCTAGACGAAGAGACTCACAGAACGGATTAATTTCGTCTTGCGAGGCACCACTGTATAACCATGGTGGCACCCAGTTTATGGAATGTCCTTTCTAAGAGACAGCTGATGCCAACTCTGATAAGTTTTGCCGCCAACTGAAGACCTATTTATTTGCCCAGGCATTTGTAGGGTATCTCTTGTCGTTTTTGCTGTCCTGGTTCCTGAGTATTTGCTATCTGTGCTTTTATGGTTTCACTGAATATTGATTTATGGCATATTGTTTTGTAATGGTTTTATATTGTTTTATTGTGCCACTCCCTGGGATCACTGTGATAAAGATGAGAATTGTTTCATTTCCTTTTCAGTCCTACCAATTACTGCACCTAATTATTTTGTCTGTCATATTAGACTGGAGGAAGAGGCAAATGATGCAACACAGATTGCTACAAAATTCTAAACAAGATGCTGCTAAGCTTTTTCAAATTAGCAAATATGCTGTCCCGTTCCATGCCCCAACAGTGATTAAAAAGAGAGGTAGTGAGAACTTTGAGAGACCATGTAACCTGCTCAATGAACACGGTGCTAAAATAACATCACAGAAATATAACTGTCACTATTTGTGGGTAGTTCCATCCTATATTTGCATATGACAAATAGGTATGGCAGGTTTTAAACCCTGCCAAACCTGTTTGACCAGAGGCGACAGTTTTTAAAAGAAATGTGTGTATGTATCCAATGGGAAACAAATCCTCTCTAAAAACTTCCAAATCTGAAACTGTTGCCTGTCTCCAGCTTTCACAGCTTGAATTTTTCATTGCTGGGCCTCCTCCTTCTCTTCCCGAATTGTTAACAAGCTGTTAATCCTACTTCACTGCATGAACTCAGAACTGAAGCAAGGAAAAAGTGGGGGGAGGTAGAAGTGCACAGATGCCAGACTATGGCAGGAGGACTCGTTTTCTTCTTTGTAAAAGGGTCTGGCAGGCTGTACCACATTCTTCAACTTCAAAAGAACCTCAGCATAGACAAGGCCATGCGACAAGTGCAGTGACATCAGTTCACACACCATGATGGGCGATCCCTAGCACACTTGACCTGCAACCTTTAGATCAAAAGATTAATCAACTAAAACTTTAGTTGATTCATCTTTAGAGGCTAATAATATTTGTTAAAAGTAAATACCGTGTGAGAGAGAGGTGGGGTTAGGCAGCTAATGGCACACTTTCACTGTGTGGGCCATTTATTCTGATGTGTTGCTGTAATAAGAATTTTTTTAAATAGTAAAGTTGGCCTTTATACCAGTGAGATCCTATCAGGTCTAAGCGCTGTGAAGTACCTGGGATAAACTAGGATAGCGTTTCCCGACCTCGTGCCCTCTAGATATATTCGACTACAACTCCCATCAATCCCAGTTGGGCTATGCTGGCTGAATCTGGTGGGAAACATCTGTCCACCACATCTGTACAGCACCAGCTTGGGAAAGGCTAGACTAGCAAATAGCACATAGGCTGGAAGGTTTGCAATCATTGGTCCTCTGGGATCACCTGTTTCCCAGATCCAGGAAGATTCTGTTCAGTTGTGTGTCCTAGTTTCAACAGTCTGGGGTTCCTTCTTCTGCCCAGCAACCCTGGTAGTGCAGGGAGCCTGGGCATCTGCAGATGAAGCAAGCAGAGCAGACCCCACCCCAGATAATCCATATTCCCCAGGCTCCAATCTTTTTTTAAAAAAGAGAGTCAAATCTGAGACATGAGGCGATATGTGCAGGCACTATGATTCTCATTTGTTTGGGGGGAAACTAATCTGCTCCCACTTTCCAGCCAATGAATGAAGTCATAACAATGTCTAACATTATGGAAAGCAGATTTAGCTAATTAGTTAAAGAGAAGACTAGAGTGTGACCGGGGCCAGCCCAAGATATTTTGGCACCTGAGGAGAACCACAAAATGGTGCCCCTCCTGCCAGTTGTCATGCGCAGGTGCCAGGAGCAGGTCAGTAATAACTCACAAGGGGTCAGTGAATGTAACTCTTTATTCAAAGAAACAAGCAGCTCAGGAGGCCAGGTCTAGTGAACGCAGCAACTTTCCCCAGTAGCTGTGGCTACAAAACAAAATGCAGGAGCAAAGACAGAAAATTGTGGTATTTCTAACCCATAATCTGATTTCATACCAAAAAGCTGTCATTTTCTTATGGGTTGCTAACAGTCTCTCTAAATGTCAATGCAGATAAAGCCCATCATTGTCATTGTCATAGCCCAAAGTGCAGGGGGAAGACTGGATGGATGAAGCCAATCCTTCCGTGTAGTCCCTTTCCTGGAAGGAGAGGTCAGGTCGTGGTATTCAGTACCTCATTGTTGTTAAACTGCCCTTTTGGAAGGCTTCTTATGCCTGGAGGAAATGAAGGAAGCTAGGGGAAATCTGAACTGATGACTATGGCCCTCTTCCAAAAAGAAAAGAAGTTACTTCTCACTGCTCTTCTTACCTGGCCAAGTAGCATCAGTTTCTTCCACCCCTGAAACCCATCAGAGAATGCTACACTACACATTTTCTCATTGACCTAGGACCACAGGCACCAAATTTTGATGAATAGCTTAAAACCCTGCCATTTTTTGGTTTGTCACATATGCACTTATAAATAGTAAAAAAAAATTGTGCCAGGTTTGGTTTGCTTTCACCTGCCGTCTTACCTTTGACCAAAATAGTAATCAGTGTTGCCAACAGTTAATGTTTTGACAGTTAATGAACACTGTTTTTTCAATTTAAAATGAGGGGATCTAGGAGGGTGCTTACAAATTACATCTCAGTTCAAGATAAATTGAAGGAAAGCACTACAGTGGTACCTCGGTTTACGAACTTAATCCGTTCTGAAAGTCCTTTCTGAAACCAAAACTGTTCTTAAACCCAGGTGCACTTTCCCTAATGAGGCCTCCCGCAACCGGTGCCCTTCCACCGTTCGGGTTCCGTTCGTAGACCGAGGTAAAGTTTGCTAACCGGAAGACTACTTCCGGTTTTGCGGAGTTCGTATACCGAATAGTTCGTAAACAGGGCTGTTCTTAAACTGAGGTACCACTGTATTCATTTCAGAATTATTAAATATATAGAAGAATAAGCTGGCTGAGGAAGAATCAGCATGGCTGTTGCAAAGGGAAATCCAGCTTCACCATCATTTTGAAGCTCTTAAGAGTATCAACAAGCAGCCATGCAGTATATACATGGACATCCAAAACACTTTTGCCAAACTTTCTCACCAAAGGCTTTTGAGTAAACTTAGCAGTCGTGGTATAAGAGATAATACGGGTATTAAACAGTATAGAAGTGAGCAGGATGGGAATATGCTTTTCTATACTGAGGACAGTCCTCTTATTTCAATGAATCCTTTATTTGCAGGGCTGTGCACTCTAGATCTCATTTAAAGAAAGGAGAGCAAGGGCCTTGACCATCAACAACAGCAGACTGAAAAGGCATATAGTTCTTTCCCATAGGAGATGTGTTGCATTTCTACTTAAATTTTAGCAATCATTCCTAAATTTGCACCTATACTAGTGATTTACCGGTATTTATTTTTTTGCCACGTCTGGTGGCTAAATAGCGTGATACCTGGCTGGGAGATGGGAAGGTGATAGACAGCCTCAGAGGTAGGCGTGGATGGTTTTTGCTGGTGTAAATCGTAAATGGGATTTCTCAGTTTTTTCTGCCAGAGAATATATCCTGCTGATGTAGATTCAGGAGCTGGTAGGCTTAAGTACTGGCCTTGCTTTGAGGGAAATGGAAGGGCTAGAGACTAGGCTTTTTCTTGACAAAAGGTATGGATGATAGTTCACTGATACCTGAAAGATTTGTGTGAGATAACTGATGAAGGTAAATTCTCTGGCTATTTCTAGCCCTAAACCATCTCAACTCCAAACAGATCTACTTGTCTCTGCCAGAACAAGATCATATGAGTGTGAGATCCCGAGTCACCATCACACAGCTGCAAAGTGATGTTTCTAAGGGGGAGATTAGCTGCAAAAAAGAAGCAGGTGGGAGGGGGATGCTTAGCCCATCTGCTGCCTGCTTATTTTTTTCCTTTCAACTCTTCTCCCCAATCCACTTCCACCCCAGCTGTGGTTCAGATGTGGGTTTGCCATACTGGGATTTGTAAGTAAAAATGGCTGGGACAGAGGAAAGTGGTGGGTGAGGGAAGGGTTAAGTATGCTCCTGCGGTCTGCTTTTTCTCCACTGCAAATTTCCCTTTCCCCTGATGATCTGCAGCTGACCTGGGTTCCCCAAACCAGGCCTGTCACCAAGCATGTCATTGTGGCTCCACAAGACAAAGATGCTGCACAGCCTTCTATGTGGTGGACTTCTGTTCTTCACATGAACATGCATCATGGAAGTTTAACTCAAAAAGTATTTCCAGCCCTTTCCCATTATTCTCTGGAAACTAGAGCCTGGTCCTTTCAAAAGTTCAGAAATGTCAATGGGAAACTGCTCAGCAAGCATGTGGGGTTTTGGAGAAGTTGAAGGTAGGTACCTTCACAGGTTGCAGCCAGCCTTACATCCAATTTGTGCAGAAAACAAAAGAGGTGGAGGAGCAACGAAAAATGTCTGTGGTTCTTCCACTCTCTGTAGTCAGGAATGCTATGCAAAACATAAGGTGTGTCAACAGCTTTCATTGCCTACCCAGCATCATGAAAGGCCAGCGTAGCGTTCTGTGCTAGTCCTGGAACTTAAAAGAATTACAACCTCCGTGGTTATTTGGAGAGTGGCTCCTTCACTAAGCTGCTCTGGTTAAACCTGTCAGAACTCATGAGTAAACAGAATGTGAGTCCAGAAGCTGCAGTGAGGGGGGCTTTTTCTCAAAGATAAAAGGAAGAGGTTTGCTTGGGGCAATGTGGAATATAACTAGCAACTGTTCCGCATTAGCCGCAACATTCTTCTTTTCTACCACCCAATTTTCTTTTTTTTCGTCCTTTGGTGAAGAGTTTCGGCTCCGTAGCACACGTCGGGAGTCTCCAAACTGGAAATAATTAAAATACAGATTTCATTTATAGTAGACCTTATGTGAGCTGAAGTAAAGATTGCAAAAGGTTTCCTGAGTAGATGATTTAATGATGTGTTCTGCATTTCCTGAATTTTCCACATTTTAACTGCCTTTGTGCTTGAATCTGGAAGAGGAGGAGGGACACTGAAAGCCCTGAAGGCTAGAACCCCAAAGATCTAGCTCTGGCAGAGGTTTCATTTCCAGTTGAATGCAAAACGCAGGAGGGGGACTTGGATTAACTTAGAATTGAAATATTTATTTCACTGTTGATTAAGTGCGTCTCCATATCCTCAAACCATTAAATATTAACATGTCATTGTCCTGCCAGGGATGTTGGTGTGAGATGATGGTTCAAGTATGTCCAAGTAATAGCCCCCAGTTTGCATGCTAGTGGGGGAGCTTTCGGTGGCCAAGCATAATCCTAGTTCTACCGGGGGCTAAACCGGAATGCCCTAAACTGAAAAAGTGTGATGTGATATAGCGTAATGTCAGAGAAGCCAAATATTTAGACATCCATCCAGGCATGCAGAAAACATCCACAGAGGCAGTCACCTTGGAATGGCACAGAGCCACTCACAAGGAAGCATGAGTCGTGAACCACGTCTTCTAGGTGGGTGGCATATGTGTGATGGTCATGGTTTCCAAAACTGCCGCAGCCAAAACTCCATTGGTAGCTCGTTTTCCTTGGGAGAAAGCATGCAGCTCCTCTAATGTGCTAAGAACATGCAAGCCCTTGTGCATGCCTTGAGGAGCTTTCTTGGCCAGGAATGAAGAAGAGACCGTGAGAGATGGTGTAGCTGGAGAGGGAGATGATGTGACTGGGAGGGGAGATGGAGTAAGAGAAGCCACCCTGAGGAAGAAGGCAGGGACCAGAGTCAAGCCTCAACCATATAAGTGAGGGTTGTGTCCATAGGTAAACAGATTAGGGAGGAGTCAGGAAGCACTACAAGAATGATAAAGGCTTTGGAGGGCAAGTACATCCGTGTCATCCCATCAATGTATGTGTTGTTTTACAAAGCATCAAAAGGGGGGAAAGGGACTCTAAAATATGATAGTGGGAGAGAGTACAAAGGAATAGAAAAATTCCTTCCTGTAGGTGCTACAGGAAGGAATTTTTTTATTTTGACTATGGCAGACCAACACGGCTACCTATCTGTAAAAGGAATAGAAGTTTACAAAGGTTCAGGGAAGTGGGCATGGAGAAGTTCAGATCATGCATGTCAGGACCTGGAGTCAAGCATAGGTCAGCAATAAAAAAGCATGGTGTCAGTGCAGTTAACGATTTGTTCAAAGAAACCAAAGCAGCTCAGGCCTGGTGATCCCAGCAACTCTAGCAACTCTTCCCAGTAGGTCTTGTCCCAATGAGCTGGTTGTGAGGACTGAAGGTCCCTGCCTTCCCACCACTCCCTAAGGCTCCTCCTCTCCAGGTTCTTTCCCAAACAGTCATCAGCTGCATCAGTGCACAGCCAATCTCTGCTCTGCTTGGCTCTTTGCATTTCTCTGCATGTTCTGGGAGACTAGTGGGGAGGGGAGCTGGTTGCAGCAGAAGGGGGAGACTCCCTGGATTCTTCAGCAGCCTGTCTCCACTCTGCCTGCTGACCAACCTTCTCTCCATCCTCTGCTTCAGGCTCGGAGTCTGAACTGCCCTCTGCCACAGCCTCTTCCTGCTCACCAAACCCTGTTACCTCTTCTGCCTGCAACACCTCCTCCCCCCAGCCTGCTCCTTCTCCCTTTGACCACACATTTCTTCTCACCACCACTCCCCTGACTCTGAGCCTTCTTCCCTGGGGGTTCCCTTAGGGGTTCCCCAGGTGGTGCCTCTCACCTCTGCTCTGCACCCAGCCAGTCCATGGCAATGAGCTTAGGCTTGGCTTCACGGCTGGAAGTGACTTTTGAGGCATGAGCAGTTTCCTCCCACAATGCAGAACAATCAGGTGGGCTAAGTGGCATTCCTGAGTCACGCTAGGGAACATCTGCATTGCAGGAGAGTCATCACACTGGTACAATGGGGAACTTCTACATTGCAGATCATGTTGGTGTAATCAGTGTCTCCTTTCTCTGTGTCCTTTTGAAAGAATCTGTGGTCCCCAGAAACTCTCATGTCGTTAATGAAGCGAGAACAAGTTGAATCAGAAGCATGCCAACCCCCCCCCCTTCACAGCCTTTGCTCTGAAAAATGAAGGGGGTGGCCTCTTTGACACCCCTCTGGGACTGGGCATGTGAGAGCTGAGAGATGCTGTTGATACCTGACTTCCTAGGAGAGGTGGATTTCCCCCCTGATCACCCCCTATATCAAATCTCTCCAGATAAAAAGGTGAGGGTTCCAGTTTTCTTGGTCCGTCCTTTGACTGCCTCTGAGGAATCACCTGGGATGATTTCATTCACTTATAAATCTTTGGGGTTTTTTAAATTTGAAGTTAGAAGCTGGTTAAGTTATTTACTTAGCCACAGGACCTGCTCTTACACATACTGACTCTTAGGTCAGGTGTGGTGAGCCTGGGGTTCAGCCTACAAAGCCATTTATGGTGATCTACCCCTTTTTTAGGGTTGCGAAGGGCTCCTTTGCTACAAGGTCTTAGAAGGGAGAGGAAAGAAGCAAGGAGCAGGATACTGCCACCACTTTATGCCCCTGCTGAAAGAATCACACTGGTTGCCAGTTAGCTATCCGGCTAAGTTCAAGGAGCTGCTTTTGGTGTATTAAGTCCAATACAGCTTGGCAGACGGATTCCTGAAAGATCGTCTCACTCTCTATATACCCAGTCCACCACTGCATTTTGCAGCTCAGGCCCTTCTGCAGTGGTCATCTTATTAGGAGGCCCATTCCACACAATATAGGAATCGGGCCTTCCGTGTTGTGGCACCTATGCTTTGGAATCCTTTCCCATTAAATATGAGACAGGCACCACCGTCTCGGTTACCTTTGTAGTGCCTGCTGAAGACTTTCCTCTTCCAACAAGCCTATTAAGTAGAGATCTTTCCTAGTCTGCATTGGAATTGTTCTTCCGAAATTCTTGCATGTTTTTATTGTTTTACTATTTGTGTGTTTGCCAGCCTGGACCCCTTTGAGAGGGAGAGTGGGTTATAAATGTTGTTGTTGTTGTTGATAAATACCCCCTCTGCGGAAAGTGTGTGCCTGCCTGTTTGTGGTGCAGGTGTGCCCAGCCTGGCATGTGGCACTCAGAAGGGTCACCAGCCCTCCGTGCTGCCTAGACGTAAGCAAGGGCCTGGGTAGCACAGCCAGCATCTTGCAGCCTGTCCTACCTCACAGGCTCAGTGAGAGAGTGCTGGGTTTTGTTACACTTGCATTTTAGAAATTGTCCCAAACTTTCAGACTCCTCAATTTTTGGTTTAATATTGGGATTCATTGTCGCACTGTGATTAAGGTTCTGTCTGTACAAGTATTTCAGCTTGCCAGATGGAACAATTCCCCCTCTTCTTCCCCCACATGCTGCCCTGGGCTTCTCCTGGCACCTGCCCAAGCCACTTTGGGGGGAGGAAGAGGAGGGAGGAAGCCCTGACGCATGAGCGGAAGCCCTTCTGCCAATGTGCCAGGCTTCCACAGACAGGGCTCACCAGAGGAATCCTGCCCTAAGCTTTGCAAACACCATTAATATAATTAAAGAGCAAACGGATCAATTAGTTAAAAGTCTTATTTTCATTAACTGATTGGTCAATAAACAAGCTTCAGTTGGTTGATATCCATACTAAAATTACATTTTCCCCCATTAGGAAAGCACTTCCTGCCCCTCTGTCTTTCTCTATATACAGCAGGTGGCAGCATTGCAATGGAGCTTTGCTGGCTCCTTCGCATCAGAAAAAGAGGTCTTTCCCTCCATGTACTTCAGCTGCAGCGAAGTTCTATCTGGAAGTATTGTTGTTGTTGTTGTTTAATTCTTAAGTGTAAATTAATAATAATAATAATAATAATAATAATAATAATAATAATAATAATAATAATAGAAGAAGAAGAAGAAGAAGAAGAAGAAGAAGAAGAAGAAGAAGAAGAAGAAGAAGAAGAAGAAGAAGCAGCAGCAGCAGCAGCAGCAGCAGCAGCAGCAGCCACCCGTCTGACTGGGTTTCCCCAGCCTTTCTGGGGGGCTCCCAACAAAATATATAAAACACAATAAAACATCAACCATTTAAAGCTTGCCTTCAGATGTCTTTAAAAGTCATGTAGATATTTATCTGTTTGACATTTGATGAGGGGGCGGGTTTCATAGGGCGGGTGCAACTACTGAGAAGGCTTTTTGCCTGGTCCCCTGTAACTTCATTTCTCACAGTGGGGGAACCATCAGTCTAGGAAGTCCAGGCTTCAAATACGACGCACCTCTTGATTTAATTGACTGGTGGAGGATCTATCTGACTCTGGCACTTAACAACACCACTGGATAACCTTTTCTCCTTTTGCGCCCATTGCCGTTCTGCATGAAAGGCACCCAAAGTGACTGTGTACAATCACTCAGAACTAAAGCCACCCCACCCCCATCATCTGTATGCTGCTTTCCCCAAGAATTGTGCCCAAAGTGGCTCACAACATGTCAAATGAGCAGTAAGTATAGCAATTCAAAAAGCATGTTAGAAACAATCAATAATATCGAATAAAGTACCCCCCCCAAAAAAAATTAAAGCCATGTAGAGTGTATAAAACTCTACAAATAAGCTAACCTAGCTTAACAGCTTATACTAAACAGAAGAGAGAATAATGCTAAGGCAAAAATGAAATGGTATAGAAACCATTGGAATTGTTGGGGCAGAAGGGAGAGAGGGCAATTGTAGGTGGAACCAGAGTCCATGGCAAGCAGAGCTAGAGGCAGCAAGTGGAGTCAACAAATTCTAGCTTTGACCCCATCCTCCTTCCTACTGAGCTTTACACGGGGCAACTCTGAGACCGAGGAGAAGGAAACTGGTGGGTGGCAGTGTCCTCCCTCCCTCCCAGCACGGGAGTGCCCCTTCCTTGGCCATGAGGGGAAGGAGGCACTGCTGCTGCCCCAGCCCTGAAGGCTCGGCCCAGGTGCTGCTTGGTGAGGGAGGGAGCCTGTCGTGGGGATGCCTGGTTGCACCCCCTCGCACCCTTACAAAAATCTGTGCCACGCCTTCCAAACACCGGCCCTCCCCATGCTATGCTCCTGTATTGTACTTCCTGTCTAACAGAGACGCTCAGTGTGTGGGGAGGTCTGAACTGGTTGCTCACTCTAACAAACCTCTTTTTAATTCCTACACCAGTAATCTAGAAACTTTCAGCACTGTACCTAAGCCAAGTTTTATTGGTTGTGCAATTTTTTCTGAATGCTGTATGGAAAAGCACATGAATCTGAGCTTTGGAGAATTTGTAAGTACACCATTTTTAACGTAACAAATGTGTGGTCTTTTTCTAGGCTAGAGGAAAAATGAAGTTTTGGGAACTCAGAAGGGCATATTTTAAAGGTCTAATAGCCTAATATATATTTCCATGCATTACTTTGCTGCATGTTTTCTGATTTTAAATCTCTGCTGGCGTTCTCTCACCAAAGAGTACTTGCCCCAGGGAAGTACTTGGCATCCAGGGAATTCTGCTTTATATACCTATATTTACCATGCCACCAACAGTTATAAAATCTGTTCACCTCAAACCTGTCAGTAGGAAGGCAGCCACATTCTGCACTAACTGAAGTTTCTGAACCATTTTTAAAGGCACCGGGTGTAAAGCACATTGCAGTTGTCCACTCTTAAGTCTCCCAAAGCATAGTAGCCAAGTTATCCCTTTACAGATACAGTCATAAATGAGCCACCAGCCTAAACTGGTAGAAGGCACTCCATGCCACTGAGGCCACCTGTGCCTCAAGCGGCAGCAATGGATCCAAGAGAACCCTGGATTAAGAATTCACTCCTTCAGAAGGAATGTGATCCCATCTACAGTAGGCTGCACAGCACTCCACTGGAGAAAAGAACCACCCACTAGTAGCATCTCAGTCTGGTTTGGATTAGTTTTCAGTTTATTGAGCCTCATCCAGTTCATTGTTGCAACTAAGCACTGATTCAGCACATCCACTGCCTCACCTGCAGAAGATGAAAAGAAGAATTCTGTGTCTTTGACATACTGACAACAATGCACTTCAAAAATCCGAATAACCCTATCTGGTAGTTTCATGAAGATGTTGAAGAACATGAGGGACAGACCCATTTCCTGTAGGACTTCATACCTGACATACTCACAGAGCCAAGTGATGCTTCCTAAAAAAATACCTTCTAAAGCTATCCATTCAAATAGGAGTGGAACCTCCGCAATGTGGTGGCCCCAAGTCCCTAATTCAGACAGTTGTACCAGAAGGATACCATGACTCATCAGTTTCAAAATATCAGAGGTCATTCAAGGAGGATCCACAAAGTGACACTCCCCTATCTCCCTCCTGACGCAGGTCCTTGTACAGGGTGACCAAGGCCTGAACCCCAGTTGAAATGGGGTTTCAAATTCCTCCAAGAGTATCGGGGTCCGAGGTTTCCATTCTCTCCTGGTGTGCTTCATAGCTGTTTCCCTCTAGGCAGTCATGGAACATTATGCCTTCTTCTGCCATCACATCCTGTTTGGGATTTTTGCGGAAATGAAGAATTTGTGCAGGTGGGTTGACAATTAGCAGATTCCATCAGCTATATTCTCATATATTCTGTATCTCATATTTTGTGCAGCCCATGTAGAAACCTAATCTGTTCCTGATAAGTCAATTGTTTTGGGGAAGAAAAATGGTTTTCATTTCAAAAATTTTAAATAGGTCTGCTCAGCATCTTCTGTGGTGGTAAATGCCCACAATTCCCAGTAACTTTAATGCTACAAGATCAAGCAATTTCTCCATTTTCTTTGTCAGCAAATATATTCTAAGTGAAAACACAATAACGTGATGTTAATAGAGACCAGAACCAACAATTGCCAAATAACAAATATTTGATAGCAGATAACATAAACAGAGAGCAGCTCAAAGGGATGTCCCATCTTAAATTTATTTTTGCTCTATTGTCAGCTGTTTTATGAAGTCTTTCATGTTTTCATTGTTTAGTCATGTCATTTCTGATGACATCTGTAAGAATTTTCCCATTCAAATTAGAGGAACTATCTAGCCAGCTAAGCAGTTCCCAGTTTGCCTAGTTTTAAACTTCACTATGCCAAATAAAGCATTCCCTCAATTTTGCTGCAGTCCTTCTGTTAAACGTTCTGAATGGTTTGGAATGAACTTGATCTCCTTTTCAGTTCATGGCCTGTTACTGGGAGGGAGGTTGGAGGTGAATGGCAAAGCTGTTTTAAGGGATTATGAAAGTCAAATGACTGAGAACATGCAAATTAGAACAGGTGGGGTGCAGAGTCCCCCGGGGAAAACCAAGACAAAAGGAACCTAAGTAAGCAGCTACAAGTTAATGCTTGAATTGCAGAAGGCCGGTGCTGCTAGCTCCCCTCCTTCCCTCTTAAATATCAAGTGTGTGTTTGTGTGTCTGTCCCCTCATAGCATGATCAGCTGGGATGAACAGGGTTAGGATCCAGCAGATCTCTGGCTGAGCTGGGAGGTTCCTAACTCTTCATCCTTAGCCAGAGATACTCCATTGTGCCTGGTGGGTCTCAAGTTGGCATAAGCCCTAAAAGGGGGGCATGGCGGGGGCAGGAGCAGAGGAGAGGACTTAGGCTGGATCCAGTAAAAAGGCTGGTGCAATGCAAGAACTATTGTAAAGGCTTGTTTTCCCTCTGCCAGCATAGGCCAGATCAGCCAGCTAGGATCTGGTTTAACTTCACACTGACTTAATTTACATGGGATTGCTTTATGCCAGCTTGTGTATAGGATTGCTCCCGCAACCAGTAATCAATAATACAATTCTGACAGTGTGCTCTTGCCATATGTCAATGCTATTATATTCATCAGTATCTATTTCTCATATTGTTAATCAATGGGACCAACTTAGTTCCATATTTTCCCCTTTTCAATTATTACATTTCTGACCTTTCCTCCCAAAGGAGCACAAGGTGGCAAGCATCAAAGTAGCAAAATAATACAATTAAAAATGAAGTAAAAGCATACTTTAAATGTTTTTAAAATTTAAGAACATCTAAAAACCTTCAAAACAGTCACGTGCCCACACAGCCAATGATTTCAAGGTTGCCAGGAACAGTTTTCTTCCAAGCCTTGGTGAACAGGAATGTTTTTAAATTCTTCCTGAAAGTTAATGCTGAGGAAACTTGATGCACCTCACCATGGAGGGCATTCCACAAATGGAGGACCACCATGGAGAAGACCCTGTCTGAGAGGGCCTTTTTGTCTTCAGTCATGCAGCCAAGCTAACTGTGAGTTTATTGTGCATTTGTGCCATTTCCCAACCTTTCATGACTAGCCTCTCCTTATTTGTAGGTGGTTCTGTCTTCTTCCACTTTTTAATGTGCTTCTACTTTTTGCTCACCGACACACAGAGTTTCTTTCATGCTATTACTGCATACAGGGCAGCCACCCTGTTTAGAGCAGGACATCCCGGATTTACAGAAGCCATCCCAGCTTCTGATGCCAATCCTGGATGTCCCCTTTGGCCCCACTCTGCCGCCTCCACCTCTGCCATGGCTGTTCCAAAATCCAGCACTAAACCTGCCTGGGAACGTGCGCTTTTGGGTTCCGCGCTCTCCTATTCCTCTGGTGCTGCTGCCAGAAGCGCAGTGGTGTGGGTGGGTGGCAGCAGGCAGTGGCAGGTAAAGGCGGGGGTGGGGATGTGCAGTGGTGATGCATAAGGGCAGCTGGTGGCAGGATGGTGCCAATGGGGAAAAGTCACGTCCCAATTTGCCCTCCCTTGATGCTGGAGGGTATGTCACTGCCCTTACTCTGGAAACAATGCAAGTCTAGCTATTGATAGGTGAGGATCTGTGTTTGGGCTGTGCTTCTTCAGTGGGTAAATTCATTCGTTTGCTTGCTTGCTTGCTTGCTTGTTTCATAAGATTTATACACTACTTGATTGTAAAAAAAACCAACCCCCAAAGCAGTTTGCAAAAAGATAAAACAGTAAAACCAAGAAAAAATTACAATGCTACATTAAAACATACAAAGGTTAAAATGCAAAACCTCCACTTTCTACGCATCTGGGCAGGCCTGTCTAAGCAGCAATGTTTTTAGTAGTCACCTAAAAGAGTACAGTGAGTGCACCTGCCTGAACTCAATAGGCAGGGAGTTCCAAAGCTGCCACACGAAACAATCAAGTTCTTACAAATGCGGTCCATATAACTGTTGTGGTGCAGTCACTCTTGTGGTCCTTATCATGGCTCAAATGTGGATGCAGGCCAGTGACTGAGTGACCGAGTGACATGAGGCAGACTGAAGCAGAGACTTGAGGAGAAGCAGTGGTGACTTCTGGCGAGATGTCATGGAGCTTGCATGAAATCTTGCTGGAAGCCACCATGAAACCCCAGTAATTTTCCTCTACATGAGAAGAAGGAGGAAGGAGGCTGGGCAGGATGGCAGCCAGTCCTTTTAAAGGTTCCCGACTCTCACCCTTCTATGAGATCCTGGCAGGCCAGGCAAGATGCAAGGCCACCCAAGATCTCACAAGAGTCTATTCCTTTCCCTTTGGCCATGGCAGCCATTGCAGATCCCTGCAGAATGGTCAATGGCTTCAATGAGTTCACCGTGCCATGACTTCTTCCAAACACAAACACGTTTCCTTGACATAGAAAGATGCCAGGAAGAGGAGTTCTGGCAAAGCTTTCCTTCTAATAGTTTTATCTGCCAAAAGAGTGGGGTTTTTTGGTGTGCATTTTCATATAAAAGGGTGTTTTGTTACATGAGTCCTCAATTCCATGTGAATGCAAGTGCAGATTCATCACCACAAGAGCATACTAATACCTTACTTAATTACGTCTTAAACCCACCCCCCACCCCCGCAGTGAACCTGTCTGTTGCTTGAATGGTCCACTTTGTCCCCCTAAAACACAGAAGGGGAAATAACATGGCAGGCTGCCTCAAACCTTCTATTCGGGGTGGGGGTGGGGGTGGAGCCAGCCATGCTATTCATCTGGAACACCATCCCAGTAATTGCAGCATCAGGAGACAAAACATGCCCCAAGTCAATGTGAGCTTTTGCTCAATATTCCCACAAGTCTGGGTTGGGTTTTGGAAGCCACATTGGCTATTCCAAAGTCCTGAGTTCACAGAGGCACAATACGCATAGCTTCCAAGGCCTCCAAGGATGAAAAATAGTTTACTAGCCAAATCCTCAAGGGCCATGTTAGTGGCTGCTGCACTGTATAGACAGTGGTTTGCACAACTGAAACTAAAGCAGCAACCAAGTGTGGGGGTGGGAGACTGTCTTATTGATGAGGCCCTAAACAAAACAAGGCTGAACTGTGGCTCCCTCAGTTGTTGTGTCCCTTAACCAATGCTTTTTGCAAGTGTAAGACTATGGGATTTGGTAACGTTTCAACTTTTGCTCTCTGGCAGTGAGTGCAGGACCACGTTTTGCAACTTATTTTAGGAAATACAGCACTATTTGGATTACTTTGTTGTGACAGGTGGAAGTGATGAAAAACATCTGGAAACCCTACAAAAGGCCTTAAAATGTCTAGCGGAATATGGGTTAAGAGCCAATAGCATAAAATGCTAATTTTTCAAGAACTCGATAGGTTATTGCGGGCACGTTACCGATGCAAAAGGCAGACATAAATCTCCACAAAAGATGAAAGCAGTTTTGGAAATGCCCAAGCCAAAATGTTTGTCACAACCAAGAAGACTTCCAGGATTTGTTAACTGCTACAGCTGATTTGTGCCAAACGCAGCAACTGCACTGAATCTTCTCATCTGTTGGGCTGCAGGATGCAGACACATCCCATTTCTTATCACAAGATCTTAGTGATCTGAGACAGTGTGCTATATACAGGTATTCTGTTTGCCCCTCCTTATCATCTCAGCTTAGATGGCAATAAGAGTAGAACTCCAACTTTGAGTGGGTCCTGCGTAGGGAGAAATGTTAGACAGGAATTGGTTTCAGCAGCACCACCAAGTCGTGGGCCAAAGGAAGAAATGACACAAAGACCAGTCACACCAGCAATGACATATCTTAACACCAACGGGCTAGAGTAGGTCAGCTGATC
Organism: Podarcis liolepis; assembly: GCF_965112155.1. NCBI lineage: Eukaryota > Metazoa > Chordata > Lepidosauria > Squamata > Lacertidae > Podarcis > Podarcis liolepis. The sequence goes on along the minus strand of NC_139560.1, from coordinate 88,388,620 downwards.
CACCCTGGTCCTTATAACAGTTTCCATGTCAGGTACTGATCTAATCAATTAGGAGACATTGGGCCCCTCCTGACTGGGATTGTATTGCATGCATAATCTGCAACATGTTCATGTCCATTTGTGGTGTGTTGTTTTTTCTTGCTCTGTTTCTTGTTCTGCAGTGCTTCCCCAATGCTACCACATTATTGCTGCCCAGACGCACACACAAAACTCAGAACATACGTATGAGAAGTTATGGGATCTTAGCAGGAAGTTACAGGATATGTATCTACAGTGGTACCTCTGGTTACGTACTTAATTCTTTCTTAACCTGAAACAGTTCTTAACCTGAGGTACCACTAATGAGGCCTCCCGCTGCTGCCACACCGCCGGAGCACGATTTCTGTTCTCATCCTGAGGTGAAGTTCTTAACCCGAGGTACTACTTCCAGGTTAGCGGAGTCTGTAACCCGAAGTGTTTGTAACCCGAGGTGTTTGTAACCCGAGCTACCACTGTATTGAAATGAAGCAATTTAACCACCCCTAAACTTTTTCAGGCACAAATCGTACTGAAAGCAGGATTGCATATGACTGTCCAGTAGTATCATGAGTGCAAATCATCACCAGTGCACATATGGAGGGTCCCTCTCCTCTTGTTTGTTCTGCCCCAGAAACAGAGCTTTGTTTTTTAACATGCATAACTCAGTCCTGAATAATGAGTAATTGGAAAGGCACAGGGTGGTTTCAAAATAGATTGGGCTGCTTCCCACAACTACAAATACAGTTTCAAGTCAAATGTTGTACGTATCTAGTTGGTTCAGCCAGCTACCTTTCTGGTGTGTGTGACTGGAGTGGGATCTTTGCCAAGCAAAGTTACTGGAGTGGGATGCTAAATAAACAACCCTAGGCCTGATCTACGCAGAATGAGGTAGTGGCATCCTGACGTGATGGGCTGTAGGCGGGTTCAGTGACCAGGGTGGGGAAAGGCAGCACAGCTGTTGGACCTGGATCGCAAGCTCAAAGTGGGGCTCAAAAGACACTTGTTAATTTGGGGCATGTGATAAGTTTCACAAGTTTTTATTCGCATCAGACCCAAATGTTTCATACGCTCCACTGTGTTGGAGGGGGTTATTGCTTTTTATTATTATGTTATGTATTTTGTGTTTTAAGTTGTAAACTGCCCTGTGAACTTTGGGTGAAGTCCAAAGTCACCTATGGTGGTTAGGGCCTGTTGAAGGTCAGGTTGCAATTAATGCAGGAGCCACGACCCAACAAAAGTTAGTTTGGCTCAAATCTCAATTTGAAACCAGGGAGCGAAATTCTGTGCATGCCTGCTCAAAAGGAAGACTCATTGACTGAGCAGAGGACTGTATTCTTCAGACTGCAACTGCAAATTTGAGTTCTTTGAAGCCAGTGCAACTAACCTTTGTTGGATTTGTGCCCAGAATCTACAAATCATTGGTTTACTCCAGGCTGAGTCTTGGATAATTTAACCAGATAAAATAATGAGTCAGATCAGCCACACATTAGGCTTCGAAATATGTGTGCACTCTAATAGTGGATTATTCAGGTGAATTTATTGCAAAGCAAAAGATGACATGTACTGTTAGTTTGGTAAATCGTTGAACAATCACAGAAGGGCTCTTCCTAGTAGCATTAAAACAACTGCCATGGATAATAGGCCTGGGAAGAAATGTTTGAGATTCTAACTAGTAGACGAGATGCCTGAGGATTCATGATTATAGTCCCATGAATGGTTACTGGCTTCCCCAGGGCCATTTTGAGAAACGCTGGGTTTGGTCATTCTGCTGTCCATCCAACATGGTGAAGTAGATTTTGCAGCATGAAACCAATTTATTTTTCATTTATTACAGTTGTCTCCCCCCTTTGCTGCAAGGAGCTCAAGGTGGCCCACATGGCTCTCCTCCTCCCTGTTTTATCCTCACAATCACCCAGTCAGGTAGGCTAGGCTGAGATGCAGTTACCCAAGGTGCTCACCCCAGGTACTCATGGCTCAGTAGGGATTTGAACCCTGGTCTCCCAGGTCCTAATCCAGCATTGACCATTGCACCACACTGGCTAGAACCATTGCATTGATCATAATTATGGCTGTGTGCCTGCAGATCATATGTGATATACAATCTTGCTTCTATATTCCGCTCTGGAAAACAGAGGTACATTTAAAATTTTGGAAGTTGTTGCATGATAGAATCACTTGTGAGTCAATTCCTTTTAAGTCAACTTTTCCTTCTTCAGAATAAATTGTTAAGGGATCCCTCCTGTATTTTGGATATTCATTTAAATCAAATAAATAAACAAATAAATCAGTTACTAAAAATATCTACAGCTTCTTAACCATGACTGTTTTGGTATTACAACATTGATCAGAAGCAGGATTTTGTGGCTGACATTGACTGAGAAACCAAGTCATTGCCATCTCCATGAAAGTGTCATGGCATAATGATTCCTATTTTATTGAAAAGCAGCTTTGGTGACCAGTAAGATTGAAATGAATGTGCACTCCATCCACACACACACCTTCATAATCAAAAGTATATCCTCTGCAAAGTTTAACAGCGAATGTTCTTGGATTTGTAAATATTCAGAGAAGATTTGATATCTGACCATTCAACATCTGGTAGCATCTGCCATGCATCAAGCAATACTTTACAAGCATCTGAGAACCAACATGCAATTGCAGTCAGCAGTTAGCTGTGCTGGGCAGCATTTAGCACGATCTGATGTGCAGCAGCTGATATTTGATGATTGGCATGGCAGAGAAGCCATCATTTATTTATTTTATTTCCTAATTAAAGCCCTTGATACATTTTACAATACTGTATACTAAAACAATAAAAGGATACTGTACCTCATGAAACAAGAATGAACCCTCTTAAATTGTTTCAGGGCTTCTAGCCCCTTCTGTTCATGCTTACTCAGAAGTAAGTCCCACCTTTATTCAGCAGAGTTCGCTCTTACAAGAAGTGGTGCCTAGATCTGCAGCGTCAGGCGCCGCAAGAAGCTGCCCTCAGCGCTGCAAGAGCTGTATGGCTGCACAACCATTGGGTGCCTTTTTGTGGAGCATATTGTGCCCCTCTTTTACTTAGGATTAGTTTCATTCTTGAGAAAACAATTGTGCCATTTATTTTAAATATACGTAAAAACAACTTGTACACCTCACATTCACCTGAAACCATACAATGTTACATTTTCTATTGATACAGGTCAAACACTTCTTAACACTATGATCAATGTTTTAAAGTACACTTTGAAATTTGCACCTATCATTTTGCAAGACACCTTCAGTGAATTTAAATAGCTTTGTATTTGATTTCACCCTCAAACAGTGCAGATACTTTTCTCTATTCTATAATTTATCTGTCTCTTTGCACCCTCAATTGATTGCAGATGCAAAATTTAAGGCCAAGCTGAGGCCACTTTAAAAAAGTTGAGCTGTTTCCATTTATTTTGTATATAAATCTACATTCACTGTGATCCATCTCTCTGCTGATATAATGATATGATGATATGCATGTTTAAGGCTTTTCCTATTTTATTTTAGAGGGTTGAAATATGTGCAAGTGTATTTCATGAAAAGAAGTGAGCCGAAATTATCAAGTTAGCAAAATTAGTGACTTTTTTTGCAATGCTTAGAAGATACATGTTTAAAATGCAATATTGAAAATGTGCTTTAATTCATGGAGGGATCCAAATGTTCAAAATATGTTGTCTCAATATAATATATTTCTGCCTGAAGGTGGAGATGAGCGCCACACACCACAGTCAAATTTGACTGAACTTAACCATCCAGGGGTCCTTTACCTTTACATATAACAGTGCTTTTTTTCTTAAAAAATGTTTAGGGGTACTCTCATTTTGACTCAAGCAAATCACCATTTTATAGTTCAAATCGGGAAAATAAATACAGTAAATGGACAAACATACAAAGATTCAAAAAATATTTAGGGGAATGTGTACCCCCAGAAAGAAAGCACTGCATATAAACAATCATATTCATATTGACACATACATATAAAATTTTGAATAACCACATCTGACATCACTAAAAAAGTAGTATTATAATTAGTAAAAGAGCATCTTACAATTCACTTCTTAAAATCATTAAATCAAACCAATTGTTTAACCAAAATTTGTAGATTTTCTTCCAGTATTGGAAAAAGCTACTGTTCCAATACTTTAATTTTCCTGGAAGCTACCTTGTTTTCCATTGTTATTAAAATTCTACTTGTGATAATAAATCAGCATTATAACTTGAATGTACCTCTCTAAAATACCCAAAATTGGCACAAGTTGTCCAGAGGAATTAAATCACTGTTTTAATTGATGTCACAAGACCTTTATTAAGACTAACTAAAATGCTCATAACCCTGAACAAGCTTTTGAGTTTCCCAGAACATTTCATCAGGCTGGATATTAAGTGTTTGTTTAGGGGGGCGGGACTGGCTTGGTGTTAAAGCAGCACAGACAGAACTGAAAGTCTTAAAATAAAATGCAGGATATTAGGCAGCAGATTTGATTAGGTTCCACCAGGTGTTGCATAGGTTTCAGATTGCATCAAGGGTTGCTGGGACACAGAAACCCATTTTGAAAATATAAAATCCACAGTCACCTGGTTTTGTCACAAGCCTTGAACAAAACACACAGATCTCAGTTAAAAAACAAAATGAAACAGAAACATGGAGGTTTTTATATTCGCAACATTGGAGATTAATTTTGGGTGGTGCTCTAGTTTTATAAAATATATAGAAGGCAAATTGCATAGCATTACTTTGTGGTTGAAGGGAATGTAAAACTCAGGAAACGTAAAGCCCCATCTTCAGGTGGCAGAAATTTATATTTCTCCTCCATTTTAGTTTTTAGTACTTTCCCAAACACCAGGTTGTGTGAGAATAATCACTAAATGAGAATTGCACTGTCTTTAGCTTACACACAATGCCAAGAGTTAGGAAACACATCTGGGTAAGTTTTTCCTCATCTCCATGGAGTAAGATGCCAACATATTAAAATCTTACAACAGTTTCCTGTGAGACCAAGACAAAGTAACATACAGCCTAAATTTCAATAGACAAGAGTCAACGGAGGAAAGAGAGAAGGCAAGTATCGGCAAATGTGATTATGTGTACCCATTGATAATATTTAAGTATTATTTTTTAAAAAAATGTTCAACATTTTTTAAAAAAACTGTATACCTCATGCTGCAAATTGCATGTGCATCCGTTTTTGTAGAAGAATCTATATGCAAGTAGATTACTGGGCGGAACAATGCAGGAAAGGAAAAAAACATTTTCTGCTGCCTTGGCTCTTCTGCGCCCGATTCTCAGTATTGTGCATGTCAAAATAAGCCCCCTTGATTTCAATGCAGCTTTTTTCCAAGTAAGGGCTCATTGTCGTGTTACTGTTAACTATTATTATTAACTATCATTGGTATGCTCCTTTTCCACACCTGAGGTGCACAGGGTTGTATGCAACAGTTACGCTCAACTGATGGTAAGGCTTCTCTCAGTGGAGCAGGGCACCTCTTCCTCTCTTCAGCTGTACTCCTCTTAATCTGCCCTGGAAAGCCTTCCAGTGCTCTGCAGCAGATTTTGGGTGTGTGCAGGGCTGCAGTGGGGAGGTGGAATCATGGCAATGATCTCCCTTTTTCTGTTGTGCTGATGGAAGCTGAGTGACACCAACATCAAAATACTGGCTGGTAAGGCGGGCGAGTCCTGTTGAAGCCGTGGTCGCTTAGTTGAATGCAGAAATGACGGGCAGCACATGCCATTGCTCTCCTATACAAACCAACTGAGCTAGCCTTCACACACTGTGCAGAGTTAAACTGTGGAATTTTCTACCACATATGTTGTGATGGCCGCCAACATGGAGATTTGACAAGTTTATGTAGGATAAGGCTATCAACAGCTACTAGCTATAATGGCTGTGTTCTCCCTCCACTGCTGGAGACAGTAGGACTCTGATAGTTTAAAGGTGAACCTGCCTCATTCAGACTTGCTGAAACAATATGCACACTGAAACACAGCGACCTTTGACATTTGCACTTCTCCAAATCTTGTAACACAGTTCTCCAGCTGAGTAATGTGGGGGGTGGGGTGGGAATGGATATATTTGGTTAAATGTGCATTAAAAGATGCATGGACTGGTAAAAGTAACATACAAAATACATTATACTAGGGGCATTTGTTGAGAAGATGAATCTCCACAAGGACTTATTTTATTTTATTTTTAAAATGCAAATGTGGAAATATGAGAACTGAAGTTAAGGTTTGGAAAACTGAGAAACCAAAATGGACCGATTCATCCTAGCCTCTTAATACCTGACTGCACATGGGAATCGCAAGCGGTGAGAGTCCTGTTTTGCTCAGGTCCTGCTTGTAGGCTTCTGGGTGGCCACCATGAGAGCAAGATGCTGGACCACATGAGCCTTTCTTCTGATCCAGAAGGGTTCTTCTTGTCTTTCTATGCTCTCCTGCAGTTTGGTCCAGTACAAGGTGTAAAGTCCAGAATCCTCTTGTCAAAATGGCCAACCAGATACAATCCTAAGAGGAACCCTGTACTGTGATAGCATCAAATCATAGAATTGTAGCACTGGAAGGACCCAAATGGTCACCTAATCCAACCTGCTGTATTGCAGAAATCTCAACTAGATCATGCATGACATATGACCACCCAACCTCTGCTTAAAAACCACCAAGGAAGGAGAGTCCACCACTTTCCAAGGAGGTTCATTCCGCTGCCAAACAGCTCTTCCTGATGTCATATAATCTCTTTCCTTGTAACTTGAAGCAATTTGTTTAGGCTCTACCCTACAGAACAGGAGAAAACAAGCACGTTTCATCCTCCATGTGACAGCCCTTTAGATACATGAAGCTGGCTATAATATCTTCTCTCAGTCTCCTCTTTTCTAGTTACAGGTAGGTAGCCGTGTTGGTCTGCCGTAGTCGAAACAAAATAAAAAAATTCCTTCCAATAGCACCTTAGAGACCAACTAAGTTTGTTATTGGTATGAGCTTTTGTGTGCATGCACACTTCTTAGGCACACGAAAGCTCATACCAATAACAAACTTAATTGGTCTCTAAGGTGCTACTGGGAGGAATTTTTTTATTTTGTTTCCTCTTTTCTGTGTCATGATCCAAGACTGCCAGATACACACTCCTGTTTTCTAACATATTGTGCCTTTTTGTTTGATTTTAATTATAACCCGCTTGGATCAATCATGTCTAGGAAAGTGGTGTCATAAATAATTTAAATATAATGAATGGATTGATCAACTTATATTGTACATTTGCTCCTTGAGGGAGCTTCAGGGGATTCTGCCAGTCATCCATGCAGGCGCTCCTCTGACTCGCCCTCACTTAGGTTTAGTCTGGTATCAGTAGCGTAGGGCTTGAGACCATCGCATTAGTTGTCCAGCTTGCTAGCAGGACATCATATGACAGCTAAGTTACATTATCTTGATTTGATTCCATGTAGGAGGACATGAAGACTCAACTCCTGAGCCCACACACTTGGGAGTAAGTCTCACTGATGTTGATGGGGATTACGTTTGAGTAGAAATGGATGAGATAGCACTGCAAATCAATTAAATCAGTTGATTAATCAACAAACATTTAGTTTATTAATTTAGTGGAATATTTTAATTGGTAAAGGGGAGGCAGAAGAGCAGGCTTGTTTGAAGCAATTAATTTCTGGAGTTGTTTACTGTAGATTTGATTTCCTTGCAGGAAATTCTTTGAGGAACAGCAGAGTGATATACAGTGGTACCTCAGGTTGAGAACTTAATTCGTTCTGGAGGTCCGTTCTTAACCTGAAACTGTTCTTAACCTGAAGCACCACTTTAGCTAATGGGGCCTCCTGCTGCTGCCGCGTGATTTCTGTTCTCATCCTGAAGCAAAGTTCTTAACCCGAGGCAATATTTATGGATTAGCGGAGTCTGTAACCTGAAGCGTATGTAACCCGAGGTACCACTGTATTTGCACCAAACCATTTAATGCTTTGCTGGTCTTATTCAGCCACATTCATAGCCTGCATGTGGAGATTCCTGCATCGCAGGGGTTTGCATTAGGTGTCCCTTCCAACTTTACAATTCTGTGATTCTGTGATTTATTCAAAAGGAAAATCCAGGTATCCTGGCCAGGTCTCGTGCATTCCCAGAAGAGACCACATGAGGGATGCCAGCTGTATGAACTGGTCTACTGCTATGCCAGCAATGACCTGGTTGGTAGATGCCAGGATCAAACTGGCCAGAAGTGTGATGGAACTGGAAACAATTTTCCTTTCTGGTGCTCAGTAGAACATCTTGAGCTTTCACATAGTCAACTAAATTAGAAACAATCATACATACCTAATACCGAGTAGCAGGTTTCTATAATGAGAAACTTTTCATAGCAGACCTTTTCAGCTGTGCCCCCTGCCGCACGCAAATGCTCACCCCATTTAGGCCTTGCCAGAGCTAACAGTAACATCTTTCTGGCATGACATTAAGACCTACCCCTTATCCTAGGCAGATGCTGAAATGTGATAAATTGGTTACCTTGGCTCATGTACATCTTCTTTATTTTTCGTTGTTGTTTTAAATTAGTGGGTATTGTTGCTTTACTAATTTTGTTGTTGCATTGATTTTAAATCTTCTTTTTCTTGCTCTTTCAGTGAGTCGCCCAGAACCTGTTGCATGAGGCAATAAATTAATCCTTATAATAATCAGTAGTACAGGACAAAGTGACCTGTTTCTTACATCTTGGACGAGTTGATACATTACTGTTTTAATCCTTACACCTATAGAAGTAAAATATGAATAGAACAATGTTATGATTGTCTATGTTTTAAACAGAACACACACAGTTTTAATTCCATTAAAGTTTGTTTTTTAATTATTCCCCCATCCCTGTTTTTAGCTGTAAGCTGCCTTGAGTCCCAGTCAGGGGGAAAGGGGGGGGGCATAAATAAATATAAAGAAGAAGAATCATCACCTAGTTGTCAGGGAACAACAATGGCCAAACAGCTTCCTGTTGAATGTATATCCGGTCACAAACCTGGAATTACCTCTACACAATGTGTTAAATGGCCTCTACGCTGCCTCTTTCATTATGCTAGCAAGCACTTTTCAGTCACAACCATGCACATGGATTGAATCAAGAAGATGGAGGATACAAAAAAAAAATCCCTTTCATTTATTTAAAAGAGAAAGTGCAAACCTCAGACTGCAAACGGGTGGGAGTTGCTTCAGAGGGCTGTTCTTGTCCATGGTGTGGTTGGCAGGCAATCTATTTTCATGTCAAAGGCGGGGGTCACTGCTGGGAGCTGAAATGGCAGGGCCAGAGCCAAAATGGGTGGATCCAACCCCTTTATCTCTCTGCCACTCCTCCGTTTTTCTCTCCTTACCACGTGTATGAAATCAGACCAAGGGCCACATAAAGTTAGGCCAAGGCTTGCACCTGCCCCACAGGTGAACCATCCCTGGTGTCCACACTCATCCCAGCATTGTCTTGGGGTATCAGGAGTTGTGATGGTGTTTCCAAACCTGCAAACCCATTTTGAGCAGAAATGACAAAAGGACACCAGAAACATGGACAATGGCGGCTCTATCTTACCACTGTTAACTGTCCTAGAAATTGTTGTCCATCCATAGTCCTGAACCGTTGTCCCAAGTCCACACATGAAAGCCTGTCAGAGCTGTTAACTCATCCAAAAAAAAAGGTTTGCATTTACCTTTGGAGCATTCATGTTAAAAGTCACATATCTTGCCATCCTAAAATCATTGCCATGCTAACTATGTCAGGTGTTAGACAGAGCATCTCACCCTACTGATCCTGCAAAAGCTTAACTCTATATTTAAATAACAATTATAATATTGAAACGGGCCAGGAGAATTTTTGCTTGGACATCTGTTTGACGTATAATAGGAGGCTATTTTAAAAGTTGCTCCACAAAAACAAATAAAGTCTTCCACATTCCCAAGGAGAGAAACCATTTAATCGAGTCATACAGTTCTTTCAAAGAATGTAACATTTTGGCAGGAGGTGGATGTCAGGACAAAGAGAGCCCAGGAGATTTATAAGGGCTAATTTATGTCTCTAGCAGTTAAGGCATGTTTCTGGGCAGCCTTGCTCACCACGGGCAGTATTTTCCTTCCTGCACATTTGTATTGTTTCAGTTTATAATAGCAGCACGTCTTGTGAGCTCATTTATTGCCTAGCATGAAGGTACGGCTACCCCATTTATTACAGGTTGATATCAACACCTAGCCTGAGATGACTTGCTGCCCTCTAGATGTGCATACTATAGGTGATGAAATCATCTATTTATCTACACCTTATTAGATGTGTTTGATTGACTAGGGATCCATTTTTTTGTTTAACCAACTGTGCAGGATACTGGCGAGGAAGTTTCTGGGTTGTACCACTGTGATGTTTCAAAACAGCAGTTAAAATAATTATCATAATATGGGGCCGCTGGGCAAGTTTGTAACACATGTTTGGTGCGCTCTAAAGAAGATGGTAGGAACCAAAAATATAAAACATATGGAAAACTCATCCAGCTCTAAAGAAAATCAAAACCCTGCTGTCCCTCCTTTATAAATTGGGAACTGTACAGTAAATGTTTGGGGTAGCCCAGGCCACCAGTAGGTCTTTCCTGCCATCAGTGAACTTGTGACCTTATTTCCTCAGAGGGCTGTTAAAATGAAGTCAGAGGGCAGTCGAGTTATTTGCTAGCACCAGGTTCACTTGTGTGGTCTCAAAAGTTAACAGATTTCTTCCTTTTTTTTAACCAAGAGGTTCGTGGGGAAGTGGAAGGAGCAATAGATTAGCTCATCACAACAAATATTATGTTGTGACCTGTGGATCACAAGGTTAGGAGAGTTTATCAGAAGAGCATGGATCTTCATTTGCATACAGTTATCAGAAATTGGTACATGGAGCTACTTTACAGCTAGAGATGGGTCAATTGACCATTCCAGAATAATGGAGATGGGACAAAAGAGCGATTTCAGCTCAGGGTGCATCTATAACCCTGCTCTCAATTCTGACACAAAAGTTTTTCAGGGTTTCACAGGTTTCCAAAGTGAAGTGGTATCTGTCTCCAAAGGAAACAAGGGCACTAAACATATTTTTTATATACTGTATAAAAAAAACAACACTTGTCTTTTTCTGGAAATATTTCTACCTGACTGAAATAATTGTTTTAAACTTGCAAATCAATGCTAGAAAATTTTCGGCACAGCCGAATTTGTATCTTTAATCTATTTTTCTTTAATCTATTTTTCTTTTATTCCATGACTTTGTAACTTTTTAGAGTATACTTCTGAGGAAACAAGCTGGTTTGATTTATTAAAAGTTACAACATAAACAATTTAGACCCTGATATCTGAAAAACCATCTCCATCCCTACCAATTGTCGTGGTGTTGAGATCTGCAGAGGGGGCTGCGTTGGCAGTTCTGCCCCCCTTGGAAGTGCAGGGTGTGGTGCCTGGAACTCCTTCCCCACAGAAGTGCATCTAGCACAGATGAGGAGAACCTTTCACTCTACAGATGTTGCTGAACAACATCTCCCGTCATCCCTGACTTTTGGCCACAGTTGACGAGGCAAGTGGGAATTGTACTTTGGAAACATTTGGAGGGCAGAGGTTCCCCACACCTGGTCTAGCATCTTCATGGTACAGGTCTCACTGAATGCTGTTGACATACCTCTTCACCTTGGCCTTTGACCATTAAGGTATTTTGTTTTTGTGGTGTGCCTCATTTGCTGAATTTATATTGCTCTGGTCCATTTTGGAATGGCCTTATGTATTTTATCTGTTTTAAAATTGTATTTCCTGATTGTGCAACCTGCCCTGAAACCTCATTCAAGGTGAAAGGCGGGAGGTCACTATCATTTTCTGTTGAATTATTAATTATTAATTATTAATTATTAATTATTAATCGGAGCACTCCTGACATATGGTTGTCAAGCCTCTGCTTAAAGACCTCCAAAGAAGGAGACTCCACCACACTCCTTGGCAGCAAATTCCACTGTCAAACAGCTCTTACTGTCAGGAAGTGTAGAACTATACCGCATATGTCTCCAGTTACCTTCATTTGAAGGACATCATATGCGGGGACCCTAGATGCCCCTCGCCCCTGGGTGACAGGGATGTGCATCACAGTAGTGTAGCACACAACTCCAATCTCTAAGCAGTGCGAGGTTCCAGGCACCCAGCCAGGGTCCATGTTTCCTTTTGGAAATGAGACACAGTAGAGACTGTACTGTCTATATGATATATGGTTTCTTTACACATATATACAACCTGTGCCTGCAATGGAGGGGTTTACAGGATTAATACCCCAAACGGGTCTTGTTTCTTCCATAGCTGCAGCCTTGGATCCCAGCAGAAAGCAACCATGGTGCTCTGCCTCTGCCTTTTCCAGCCTGCAACCTTCCCCCCAATAAGTCACATCACAGCCATCTCAAATTCCACTTCAACTCTGCTTTTGTCTCCTAAGAGCTGGAGGAGGGGACCCTCCCATTTGCCTCCTTCCTAAGGGCTTGTCACCTTTCTTTTCTTCTCCTGATGGCCTATCACAAATTACCTCATCAGAAACTGGCCTGGGGTTTTTTGACTGTCACCCAGAAGCTCATAACAAGAGGAGTCTAAATCTAATAACATAAGGGAGTCTGGCGCTCACAAACTCATAACACTATATGGTTTATGTGTGCAGCAAGACCATTAAGTTCAGTGTCGTCCCCCCGTCCCGTCCCCCGAAAAAAATCTTCAGGGCCATCTTCTCCCTACCCCTACCCCTCACTAGACTCTTCCAACTAGCCACTCTCTGGACTCTGAAAACTCTGGTCCTAAACCTCTGCTGCCTTGCAGGATATCTTGGGAAGAAGAAAAGGCTAAAGGGTAAACCCGACACAGATCCAGAGTGGAGTCTCTGAGATGGCTGGATGGAGCGTTGTACGCCTCTTTGCAGCAGCTCCTGCAGCCAAGACGGTGCCAAACGTATTGCTCTGCTTTCCTTTGGACCACATCAGCAAGGTCAAGAGGGGGTCTTGTCATTCACTGAAGCTGTCCTCTGTGTACGTGCAGCAGCTGCCTCAAATGCACACACCTCAGCTTAACCATGGCTGAGGCTGGAAGCTGGTTTGATGGAAAACACCCCAAACAGCAGGATTTCTCAAAAAGCTACGGGAAGCATATAGGTTGCAGCTCAAACATCAGTGGCGGGAGCACACCGGAGTTTTTTGGGAAATGGTAAAGTGTACACAGCCAAAATCCTGCCTCAGTGGTGGTGGAACATCTGGATGGTGTACCTTCTTCCTCCATCCCTTGAAAGTGCAGCAGGTATTATTAGTATTAGTATTATTAACATTCCCGGGCTAGTATTGGGGCCAGCCAATATTCTGTTTAAGCTTTACTTCTAGCCTGTTGCTCATTGATAGACCAAAGATTCTAAAATAACCTACCAGAGGTGCAGGTGGGGAGAATAGTCGATAGAATTACCATGCATAAAGCAAAATGGTACTGGAACAGCTGAGAACATTGCTGAATGCACACACTTCCAGGAGTCAGTGGAAGTCCCAAACTAGCAATGAAGGACTAGTCAGAAACTGGGTGTGGACCAACAAGCTGACACTCAGTCCAGAGAAGTTAGATGTGCGTTATAGGAAAGACGCACTGCCCCCCTGCGCTCCTTTGAGAGGAAGTGCAGGATACAAATTTAACAGAATACAGAAACAAACAAAATTGTCCATCCTTTCAGTCTATTTGGAAAGTCAAGTGCCACTATATAGGCATTTTGTTGTTAAGGAAATGAGGTCACTTAATCATCTGCATGTGCTTGGCCACTATTATTTATCAACAAAGAGGGGGAAACCCAACTTTGCTTTTGGGAAAGGATGGGAGAAGAAGACAGCGTTGAACGTTTGTTGTCTTCAACAAAGCCACACGGGGGGCAACTTCCATTTGCTCCTCTTTTCAATTAAGTTTGCATTTCTAGTAAGCTGGCCTTAGAGATAAAATATTGATTGGCCTTCTTGAGGCCCTTAATAAAGTCTGTACTGACTTAGATGCATAGCCTGCAAGTTATTATGCACCCTTTGATACTCCCCTGACTGTCTTGGCTAAAGAGGTAGGATAAGTGAGTTTAAAACTTTGACATAGTGCCCTGGTCTCTTTGCTAGCATGTTACCTCTTCAGACTCAGTTCATCAAGAATCCTGTAGGAAAATGCTTTGACTGCTGCCTAGTCGTCCTGTTCTAATGAACACAGAAATGTCTATGGGTTGTGTAATTTATGGGAAAAGGGAATTCCAGTAACCGTCATTTCATCTTTGCTGTAATAAAGCAGCCAGGGGCTGACAACTTTATAAAATACTATTGGAACACAGGCAAATGAACCCACTTCTGAAAGATGGCCTTCGAAAGCTTGTCCAGTCAGTCTTTGAGATGAACTTCGTATTTGGGAATAGCAACAGTTAAAAGTCCAGGAAATGTTTTTTTTAAATTGTACAGCTCCCGTTTCTTAAGAGACCTTTCCTTCGAAACCAAATGAAGGCAAATCAAATACTTTATTGAGTGGGCTTTGATGACCTCTGAAAAATTTTAAATGAGCAGATCTGTTTTTTAAAAAATGGTTTATGAAAACACAAACTAACTTCAGATGGTGACTTTAACCTCTAGTGCTCTCCAAAACTAAAAACATTAAATCTTTTTATCTAAACTCTAATAAAATCATGTCTTGCACCATTTCAGTGACTGCTTGGGGCTCCCTTTAAAAACATGTTTCTGCAAATTCAACTTACGTAGATGGCAAAGGCAGCCACATGTTTTCCCCCCAGTGAATCTAGTATATAAACTTTACATTACACACTGAATGGCCAAAATCCAACACAGAGCTGGGCACGTTTAGTCCACTGATTTCAAGGGGCTTAATCACGCCTATCTCTCTGTGTTGAACCACAGCCAATAACTGATGCTTTGTATTAAACAATCAGATCCCGTGTGTGTTTCTGGTTTTTTTATATATTCTTATAATAATATAATATGCATGCCACATTTTTCATTTTTTGGTCTGGGGGCAGTTTCTAAATTTGTGAAATTTACATTCCAATCAATTAATAACTGTTGTGCACAAAAATAAATCACCCTTGATTAAATGGATGCTCAGCTATTTCATGAACTGTGCATAAAGTCAATCATTTAAAATGTGAACACGTTTTCCCAGTAAAAAGTTTGGTACGTTGAGTAACATCTATTCTTGAATAGTGCTGCTTTCATCAGGAATATGCATAGATTTGTGAATCCAATTTCCAACATTCTGCAATACTCTGCCAAAATTTCATTAGGCTTTATAAATAGTGTGACCAAGTATGAGAGCCAAGAATTAGAGCAGGCAGATAGGAGCATGACTGAGTCTTACAGAGTCTCCAAGTGCAGGGAATAAGTTTAGCCTAGACTAAAGCAAGCCAAATATTCTCAGAAATGCTTATTTTTGGCAACACTGAAAAGCAGCTTCCCTTTTAGTTAATTTTTGATAATTACCTCAAAACCAATAACCCATTCACGAAGCATTACCCACACACAAAATTGATTTGTCCTTGGTGACATGGGCACAGAGCCAAATCTGATTGGCTATGTAGTTACATAATGATGACATCTTTTTCCTTACATGATCCCGGACTGGCACTGATGTACCCATGTGAGTAATACAGGATGACGAAAGAAGCCTTAGGGGGCATCAATGCCCTTCTGAACAGAGAAGAGCCCTTCTTAACACATCCACAGCCCTGTTGCTCCTGCTGGCTGGGGCAGAAGGCAGGGGCAGGCAAATCACTCTGCTGACCTGGAGCTGGCATTGTGCCTAAAGCTGCCATGTGATGACAGTGTGGCCAATCAGGATCCAGCAAATCCCAGGCTAGCAGAGCTTTCTGCAGGTTTCCCGCAATAGGGAGACAGAACAGGAAGATCTGCACTAGCAGAGCAACACCTTCACCCAATACAACCCCCAGCCCAGCACAAAAGAGGTTTGGGTTGCAGTGCCCACCAGGCACTGAAGAAGGTGAAGGGGCTTACAGTAAAATAAGATTTGGGAAACAATTTCCAACGGAACTACAAAAGCTGTCCAGTCAGTTGGGCAGGGTACAAACAAAATAATAATAACAATATCAAAATGGTAGAATATTTCAGCATCAGCATTCATTTGATCAACATTACTGTTTGATCAAAGAGGTTTTGACCATTTACTTAAAACACTTTAAAATGTCAGATATTACAGTAGTAAATGCTAATACAAATCACCAGCTTTCCACTCAGCCACTTAAACTTCCATGAATTCCTTTCTGTGTGTACACACCATACATATAACACCCTGCCCCTAGAATCCTGTGGACTATAGTTTGTTAAAGATTCTGGGAATTGTACCTCCCTTACACTAAGGCAGACCATTGGTCTCTCTAATTCAATATTCTGTGCCTTGACTGGCAGTGATTCTTCAGGCCTGCAAGAAGTCCCATCCCTACCTAGAGATGCTGAGGATTGAACCTGGGATCTTCTGCATGCAAAGCAGATGTTCTACCACGAGCTGCAGCCACCACTCCTGCCCTAGGGAGAAAATATATTTTCAGCCCCAGGAAACATCTTAAAAAATGGATATTTTTTAAAAACTGAGGACCTAATATAGTCCATATCTTGGTCAATATAGTCAGCAAATAGACTATTTCACCAGCTTCAGGTTTAATCACCACCTCAGTGATGTTCACTCATAGTGCCCTATTCACTTCCTTTGTAAATGAATAGTAGCCATTCATAGCTATAGAGAAAAAGACTCTGCTCCACATGAGAATGAGCTTCAGTGAAAGCAGACTTCATTCTCCACCAGTGACACTGAGTAGTGTCATCTACAGCTACAGGATTCCTATACAGAAACAATACACAGAACCTCACAGAGAGCGAATGAGACTTTAGCTGGCAGGTTACTGTTCCCCACAACTGTTCACTCTCAGGAACCTTGCAAGCAACCCAAATATTTAACAACAACAACAACAATATTATTTATGCCCTGCCCATCTGGCTGGGTTTCCCCAGGCAATCTAAGCAGCTTACAGTATATCCATATTCATGAAAGACTTGTTGCAGGGGATGGAGTGAGATGGACTTGAAAATCAGCACACTTCAGGGACTTGAAAATCAGGAATTATTTTTGAGGATAAAATCCAGAAATATATATCTATATTTATATTTCTATATAATATATTTCTATATATATATTTCTGAACCGATTAGATATAGATGTAGATATAGATATAGCAAAATATAGAAATATAAATATAGATATATATTTCTGGATTTTATCCTCAAAAATAATTCCTGATTTTCAAGTCCCTGAAGTGTGCTGATTTTCAAGTCCATCTCACTCCATCCCCTGCAACAAGTCTTTCACCCTTACTATTTAAGAAAATAGTGAATCAACTTTTTCACTTAAGGAGGGCATCTGACTAACTGAATGAAATATTTGACATAACAGGAAACCGTTTGAACTTTACATTCATAATTTCAGTTAAATGGCACTTTAATGAAAGTTCCTGCATTTCCTAACAGCAGAAGTTATAAATGGCCTTTATTAACAACCTCTGTTCCTTGGGCTTTAGGATGGAATGCTGGAAGAACCTGAGGGTCCCAGACCCATATATTTATATTGCCAAACTTGAACATATCATGTTGAATGATGAAATCATATAAATCACAAGATCTTCTTAGTTTGGGCTAGAACACTTTGGATCATCTCGCTCATCCTTCTATCCCAAGGCATGATCTAGTGAGGACAAACAAGAATGTGTTGGCCCTCAACCCATTTAAACAACAGAGAGGTGGAGTTGCACCCAGAATGATCCACCAGTTGCGCAGCCACACAAGCACTGTTGGCTTTGATCACACTGATTACTTCTTGGTGATGCATGTGCACATGTCTGCAGAGAGCTAAGATACATAATTTCTTAATTATAAAAACAGTCAGCGCTAGACGAAGCTATCTAGCTATTTCTGGCATCATTTCGTTTAGAAATTTTAAGGGAAAATCTGGACACAACTCTTGCTTTACATTCATAGAAATATGTTCTTATATATTATTTCCCTCAAATAATTATATGCACTGCCCCTTCTGGCTGGGGAAGGGGGAAGGGGTTGGTTTCCCTTTCATTTCCCTTCACTCTCCCAGAAACAAGAGAGGTCCAGTATGTCAACAGCAGAAGTGGGTTTTTTTAGTGTTTTTAAATACCTAGAGGGGGTTTTTCTTTATAGCTGTAATGTTTTAAAAAATTGTATATCACTTAGACTTTGGCTATAATCAAAGTGACATATAAATGTTGTAAAATAAGAAATAAATGAAAATAAACAAGTGGGTGGTCTTCCCTGGCATTTAGTGGAAGAGAATCAGAGAAGATTAATTGCTTGTGATAGTTTTCTTCAGTTTTTTTAAGCAAAGTAATTGGCAATGAGATGCAGTGGCGTAGCGTGGGGGGTGCAGGGGGGGCCGGCCGCACCGGGCGCAACATCGGGGGGTGCGCTCGCACTCGCAGCTCTCTGCCCCTACCTGGCTCACTCACTCTCTCTCACTGCAGTGCTGGCTGTGCGAATCCGATCCAAGCCGCTGGGTCGCCGCCCACTGTGGAGGGGGTGGGTGCCAGGCGTGCGGTGCAGAGAGAGAGCAAGGGACTATCTGGGGGAGGGACAGTGCAGCGGCCGCCCAGCGCAGCGCTGAGCATGGGAGAGAACCACACCAGACCAGACCAAGCAGCAGCAAGAAGAAGCTGGCAGCGGCGGCAGGTTAGGGGTTAGGGGGCGCAAATTACTTGCCTTGCCCCGGGTTAGGGGGCGCAAATTACTTGCCTTGCCCCGGGTGCTAACAACCCACGCTACGCCGCTGATGAGATGACACCTTCCCTCAGAAAAAAGAGACATTCCTGTGTTTGAAATATTGGGGTTTTCTCTTTCTGAAATGCCATATGATTTTTTGCGCTGATATTTTAACAAAAGCAAATTTGATGTTGAAATGAAATGCATGGAATTTTTGAATGTTTCTATAAATCTAGTAACTAACTCCAAGTGAAGAAACAGATCATCCCACTATTAGTAAGAAATCAGTTTAACAAAGGATATTCAACCAGGAGCTGTAAAAACGTTATTTTAACACTTAGGGACTATTATTCTTGGCATTACTTTTGGAGATATTTAATGTTTATGATTTTATTTAGCTAGGAAATTCAGAGAGGCTTCTAAGCATTTGAAATGGTTCATACATATTAAGATAACCTTCTCAAGACAGGTAACTGTACCCGCCCCCTGTGGAACTTACAATCTACAACTAGCAAAATCATTCTAGAGAACAAAATTTAGTAATTAAAGACAGGGGTCTTTATTTATGCTGCTCACAATCATCCCACTTCATTATCTGCCCAGCCCACTGACATTTTAACCCGTATCCAGGATTTGGGGGATTTCGGATGGCAACAGCACTGCAATAACTTCTTGGCTATGGTCCAAAGAACTGCTCTGGCTCGCATAAAGGGTTTTCACTAGTCCAGTGCCGTTATTTTTCTTTGACAGCTATACCATAGCACAAACTGCTATTGGAACTTCCTTCAGACATAAAAGCTGTTTGTCATCTTGCAAGGGAACTGCTGTGCAAGAGAAGCAGCCTAAAGCCTGCAGGGAAACTTTACTTGTTTGTTTTAAAACTGATATCCTGATTCAATTTTAGGAACTCAAAGTGGTTGCAACAATAACAGCATGAAACAGTAGCACAAATATGGTTCTTTGGATTCTGACTTTTTCTTCTTCTTCTGTACATATTTGCTCTTTAAATGCATCTCTAATACTATATATCCCATGAGGCATTCTGCCCTGCCTCCAAAAAAGAAAGAAAGAAAGAAAGAAATTGAGACATATAACTGTGAAGTGAGCAAATGAAAGCATTGATCTCAATATTGCTCTTTCAAGCGGAACAGGTCAAAATGCACAAAGGCAGGTGACTCTTCCACAAAAACCTGTTCCTTCACATTTAGAACAGAAATGGAAATGGAAGTCCCATGCAAAAGCCACAGTAGTTTTGATGAGTAAATAAAAGTAAGAGGGAAAATGAAGAGCTGGTTTCAAAAGGTTCATTTTCCTTCTTCTGAAGGGGCTACTTCAGGTGCAATATTTTGCTGAGGAATCCCAACTCAGGGATGGGTCCTCCAGGTGCCACTGAACTCCCATCTTCCCAGAGCACTGGCCATGCAAACGGGGACTGATATGAGACACAGCCCAACATCTAGAGCAGTGTTTCCCAACCACTGTTCCGCGGCACACTAGTGTGCCAAGAGATGTTGCCTGGTGTGCCGCGGGAAAAATTTAAAAATTCGAAAGATTTTTTTTTTTAAGTCAAATTTTCGATTGGGGCGCCGTCACTAGATGACCCCTGGGGTTCCCTCCCTCCCTCCCGCTCTGCGCCTCCCTCCTCCTCCTCCTCCTCCAGGGAGGCCCTTCCTGGCTCTCGGCCAAGGCTTGGCGGCTGCCACTCACTCACTCACTCGCTCGCCCACCCGTCCCTCCATCCCTGCACCCGGCCTCTCCCCCTCCGTCCCCGGCGCGGGGGCTGCCGGGATCCGTAGTCCCCTTGCCCTTGGGCTCCGCGCCCGCGCGGGGTGCGTGAACTGCGTTTCCCAGCGTGGCCTGGCGGGCCGGGTGTTTTGTTTGAAGCGCTCTTCTCCCGGCCATGGAATGAGCGCGGCGGCGGCGGCCGGGCGGGCAGGGGCTCTTCCGCGCAGACCCCGCGCAGCCTGCCTGCGCCCCCGCGGAGATCGGGCGGCAGGATGGAGCCCGGGGATCCCCGCGGAGGCGGAGCGGCGGAGGCTGCCCCCCAGGTAGGGTTGCGTCGGGGGGGGTTATTTTTGCAATGCTGCATCCGCGCCGGAGGGGACGCATTGGACCGCGGGGAGACCCCTTGGCGGGCGCGCAAGGCAATGCATGCGTGCAGGCGTTGCATGGAGTGCAGTGCAATGCAATGGCAACGCAGCGCCCTGCATGCATGCATGCAACTTCCACTGGCGCTCCGGACTTGGCAGGTGAGGGGGGTCCCCAGTGGGCGGCAGAGAGAGCTGGGAGGGCGAAGGGGAGCCGGGGGGGAGCAGCGCTGCTCCCCGAGCCGAGCCCGGGGGGAAACTTCGGCGTCGTTGCGCCGGGTGTTGGAAGCGGAGGCTGGCGGGGGCCCCTCACCTGCAAAACCTGGTCGCCTCTCATATATTTCGTGCATTGCATTCATCGCCCGCTTTCTCCTCCAAGGAGCTCCCGGGGGCGCGCGTGGTTCTCCCCGTGTTATCCTCACAACAACAGCCCTGCGAGGTGGGTCAGGCAAGTGGCCCAAGGGAGCACCCAGGGATTGTCCTGGCCAGGTGGGGTGATTTGAACCCTGCTCTCTGCCCGGTCTTCGTCCTCATTTAGCCCCCACACGTGCATGACTGCATGACTGAGGTTTTCCCCCCTCGTCTTGGCTATGGTGTGAGTCTGTGCTGTTAATTAATGGGGTTCTGCCTTCGGAGAAGATGAGCCAGCCCTCAAGAAGGTGATTATGTAATTTGCTAGCAATTCATGTCCCTCCCGGCGTGACGCTGCGCGCTGACGTCACGGGGCTGTAATGGTGGTGTGCCTCGAGATTTTTTTCATGAAACAAGTGTGCCTTTGCCCAAAAAAGGTTGGGAAACACTGATCTAGAGAGCCAGTGGTTCGCCCTCCCTGCCATAACCCAAAATGTTTTTGCCTATCATCCCACCTTCTTATCTGCTTCCTTTTTCTAGAAAGAGATCTGGGTGTTCGTTTGTAATCCTCTCTGTTGGTTTTCCTATTGTAACTGTTTCCACATGTGCCATTTCTCTCAACTTGAATTCCTTCCTTACTTCCAAGTTTCCTAATTTTATGAGCAATTTCCTAATTTTAAGGTCGGCTAAAATGTGGAGCAGCACTTCCAGTTTAGTAGCAGGCTTGCTGTCAGAGGCATGATTCACACTTAGCCCAGGCAATGCCATGGGAACAGTCTTTGCAGGCCAGTTCTGACTGGGCCATCCACCACAGGGGGAATGAATTAATAACACAGGTATTTTCCACTGCTAGATTTCAGAGGTTTGCTCTTGCTTCAAGTGATATCAACTGCAAATGTATTGTTGGCATCACTGGAAAAGAGAATTGGCTCATGTAGTCCTTGAAAGGATTCACAGAACAGCCTTTTCCTCATTCTGTGCAAAATGCATGATAGATAATCTGGACTAGTTGGAGCAACGAATAGAATTTATGAACTGATCAATGTCTAGCACATTTCTTAATTCATATTAAGAAATATCAATATATATGGAGATGTTGCTAAAGCAACTGCCTTTGCACTTCCTGCGCCTTTTGCTCTTTCTAGTGCCCAGAGAAAAGTAAAGACAACAAGCCTATACACAATTTCATAGGCGTAAGCTCCTCTGAACTCAGTGTGTGAACTCTAACATGGTGTGAGTGGGTGAACATCAGAGCCCGGTGGATCATTGGAGGAGGGGAATCTATCACTTATTGTTAGAAGTACTGGTAATGGACATATCTTAATATGATTGCTTCTATTGCAGTAGTACACCAGAATTAAAATAGGTTCCAAATATAAATAACTGTGCCATTAATTCACAGTCTTGTTAAAAAATTAGTCTCCACATTTGCTAATTCCCCCACAGAAATGAATGTGACTTAAAAGTTTTTAGATTTGTTGAATCCTCCCACAAATAGGCAATCTTCCAATTAAATTCGCAACTGCAAATAATAATTACACATTTACAAATATATAAATACCATTATAAAAATTAGTTCTAGCCAATGTCTTTTAAAAGTTTTTGGGCAGTTAATTAAAGCCACATATACTTGCAACCAGATAGTCTTTTGGAAACTGGGTTATATGTATTCCAAACAATGCATTCTTATTCAAATTCTTATACATTTTAATCAAAAATGTTTGGATTATCTGCAACCAATCTGTTCATTCTCTTTTGTTTTATTCAGCACACTTCCTCAAGCCAGCGCATATATATGGAACTAATATGATATGTACGGTAAGGGCAATGCCTAATTGCTTTGATATAGTTATACAAGCAAATTAATTTAGTTTACAAAGTGAATTAAGAAAGATTGTTTAGATTTATCCAAACCAGTTCCCCCCTCCCCTTTATTTTATCGAAAACAGGGGAGAGACCAACAATAGGGCTGGAATGTGCATTGGTTTTAAAAAGCTGTTCAAAGCAGGGGGGGGGGGCAAATTGATCAGGAGATTCCAGCGGAGTGCCATAGCAAGCAGAAACCTTTCTCATCTGACCTACTTCTAATCCCCAGGAAAGCGGATTGGCTTTCCCAAGCAATTTTTTCACAGGTAGATCAGAATGTAATGCATGGTTTTGTTGCTAGACTGTTGTGTTTCCTTTTCAAAGTTACAATAGAGCCACGGCTTCCTTCCTCCAGCTTCAGCCACTCTCCTCTTGGAGTTCCTGTAGCGCACAACCTCATCTCTGCACCACGCCAATACTATTGGCTGAAAAACAGCTGTTTTTCTAGAAAGAGAGGTGCCGGAACTCACCATGAACGCCTCCCTCATTCTCTTAGAATGGCAATGGTGCCCACCTGAGAGGGGCCGGAACTGAATTCCAGTGAGTTCTGGCTAAGAAAAAGCCCTGGGAAGAACTGAATTAAAGACTGTGAAAATGAGAAACTGGGAGAAGAGAACGGACTGATACTTCAGTCTTTGGCAACTGGGAGTCAGAGACATGCTTCTTTTGCCAGTGGAGGTGGACTATACGCATCATGGCTTGTAGCCGTTGACAGCCTCTAGCTGTCTATGCACTTCTGCGTACTCTGCATTCTGTGCGTTCCCAGTGTTTTGGGAAGCAACGTACATGGGATGTGAGCCACAATCTATATTTGTCCTTTATCTATCCTATTGTTTCTTAGGAAATACTACATTTTGATGTGTTTCCCCCCAAACCAGCTTCAATACAAATTGTGAAGATTGACCTAGCTGTGTTTTAAGGTAGTAATGTAAACTCAGCCTTATTCTCCATGTGTTTGTTCAATCTCAGCTTCGTGACTCTTGTGTCCCCTTACTGCAGCTTTTGCTCATAAGGGAGTCACTCAATTCCCTTGATCATTTTGACTGGCCTCTTCAGAACCTTTTCCAGCTCTACAGTATCCTTTTTGAGGAGAGGCAACACATGCTGTACACAGTATTCCAACTGCAGACACAGAATCATAGAATTGTAGACCCCAGGGGTCACCTAGTCCAACCCCCTGCTATGCAGGTATCTCAACTGAAGCATCCAGGACAGGTGGTCATCCACCCTCTGCTTAAAAACTTCCAAGGTAGGAGCGTCCATAACCTCCTGAGGGAGACCATTCCACTGCCATTCCATAGATCTGTGTAACAGGATTGTGATATTGGCAATTTTATTTTCCATTCCTTTTCTAATGATCCCTAGTATTTTGCCTTTTCCACAGTCTGGAGAGTGATTCACAAATTACTGGGATGCCAAAGGCAAAAACTCATTTTAGCGGCATGTGGGAAACTGCTACCACATTATAGCTGCACTAAACTCCTGGTTCTGTCCCTTGGTTGTGGGAAGCTCTCAATTTCACCCTCATGGAGGAAAACAAGGGGGCAGAAGTTGGACAGATTAAGTGACTCCACAAATGTTGTCTACGACTGAGGGCAGACTTACCATGGGATGCTGGATGTGTCACCTGAAAGAGAGAGAAGGAAACTAGAGGAAGGGGAAAAGAGCTCTAATGTCCTAGATGTGAACTCTGTTGGTCAATTTAGTTAAATATAAATACTATGTAAAATAAAAGAATTCCCTGGATGCCTAGATCCAGGTTTGGGGTAAGTACTGTTGGTGAGAAAGCCCCAGCGCGGAATTAAAATCACAAAAACATACAGCAAAGTAAAGCATGGGAATACTGGCTGTTAGACTGTTAAAATATCCGCTTCTAAGTTGCTTCCAAAGTTTCCCCCTTCCCTTAGCATAGAAAGAGACCACATGTTTGGTTTACTCACAAACCCTTCAAATGTCAGATCCATGTGCTTTTCCATACAGCAGCATGAAAAGTATGGCAGTATAACTTAAAGATGACTTGTTGAAGCCATGAGGTCTAAGCATGGAGCATCCAGCTTAGACCTACCTACTGGTAAAGTTCACATGGTAGAAGAACAAAGGCTTGATAAGCCTTTCTCCTAAGGTGAAGGGGCGTGACCTAGCTAAGACTGGCAGGACAACTTACACTATGGTCTTAACCCCTTCATGCATTAATTATTAGCCTAAGCATGCTGGTTATTTCATAGTGGATATCCTATATACTGCAGGGTTGGGGAGATTTATGTCATGAGTTAAAGAAAAAAACCACTCCGCCCTATGTGGGCAATGAACTGTTGCCAGTGGGTGGGGGAACACACAACTCAAATAGAGAGAGAAAACCTTCCAGCTCAGCATTTTACATGTTCAAACTCTACGATTCTATGATTCTATGAAAAGAGAATGTTAGAAAAGGAATAAAAGAATATAAAGGAAATGGGATAAAAATTCTAAAAGAATGGGGAAGAGATGAGTTGGGAGGAGTTCTGTTACTACTGCTTAGTGTCAAAAACACCCAGGCATTATCCAATGAGTTTCGCTAATGAACCTGTGAAATTTAGACAGTGTTCACAGTAGCAGCCAGGAGGGCAGTTAGGGAAAGAATCACATTTTCCTGACATTAAAATAGTAGTGTGAGTCAGAGACAATGCAATATGCCTCCAAGAAAAGCCATTTTTAAGTTAAGAATATGTTGGCATCCTGTGTGGATTTATTGTGCACACACAAAGATAATCTGGAAAGACTCTGAGAATAAAAGATGGATCCTTTATTTCCATAGAACAAATACTACAGCTAGATTTAAAAAAAGCTGAATCACATTAATTTAATGAAATGCACATTGCCATCACTGTATTAATTTGTTTCATACTTCCTGTATTATTAATAGCGGCCTTTCTTCTCCACACAAGCAGGGTGGTCACAGTTATGCTGTTCTTGATTGTGCCTTACGAATTTTACTGTTAGACTCAACTGCTTACAGAACGAAGGAGAGTAAGGATCAGGCAGAGCAGCAACCTTGCCCTCCTCTTGCATCTGGCAGCGTCCATCTTCAACTGCTGTTGCTGTCATCTGCTTTCTGAGGAAAGGGACAGAGCTGACTGCTGTTCCAGCTGGAAAGTATGTCCTCACTCTGAAAAGACTTCCCATTTAGAGATCAGGAATAGTAGGACAGGCAAACAGGGGCCTTGAAATTGCACATGAAGAGTTAGCACCTCAACAGCAACCTGAGCAGCCACAAAGGTCACCTTATCACAGTTTTCCCTGCTACAGTGAGATGTATTGTATTTCTGTTTAAATTATAGTAATCATTTCTGAATTTGCATCTACACATATAGATTTAGATTTTCACATTTTATGCAGATATTTTTCCTTGTTTTGTATAAAATAATAATAATAATAATAATAATAATAATAATAATAATAATAATAATAATACACCGGCCGGCTCTTGCCCTTTTTCTTTTTTTCTTTTTTTCTGCTCTAGAAGGTGTACTGGTGGGTTAAATGGCTAATATATTTTCAGCTGTGTTTTATCATCGTTTCATTTTAAGTTTGGTAGCCTATAGCAATGAAGCAGCCGTCAAGCATGGTATGTGGCAATGAAGCATGAACAATAAATATCTTAGAATAAATAAATCTCATTCTCACTTGGTTACTCTCTGATGCCCTACCTATCCCCGCCTCGCTGGGTCTGGCAGGACCATAGAATGGAATTCGTAACAGGCAGGCAATATGTGCAGGATCTCCTCTGGATCACAACCCATTTGTGTACAGACTGGGGAGCGGAATACCAGAAATGGGAAAAAGAAACGTTGCCTTTTATCAATATATATTCTGGCACAATATAAATTGCACAAATTAGTCTAAGCAACAAGAAATTGTAATTCATACTTGATCTCAGTTTGGGGAAGCAATCCAGAAGGCCCAGCCAAGCAGTCCTAGAAGTTTGGTTGCGCACACTATGCACTTTGGGAATCAAATAAAAACAATGAATAAGAACAAGGAGGGAAGACCTGCTCCCTGCTGCTGCCCATCTCCCCCTGGCCTCGGGGGCAGGGCCCACACTTACCCAGAACAGCTGGAAGGCTCCTGAGAGGCCACGGGGAAATTGCTGCTGCCGAAAATGCTTTTAAATGTTTTTAAATCGTTTTTAATCTCTGGTGTTTTAAATGCTTGTTGTTTTGTTGTTTTTATTTTGCTCTGTTGGGGATGGGATAAATGTTTAGTTGGGGCTGGGGATTAGTTTAATTTTGGTATAAATGTAACTTTTTAAAAATTAGTTTCTACTAGGACTTTTTTTCTGGGGGGACGCAGGGGTATGCATTATTGGGATTTCAGCTCCGGTCGTCCGAGCTGATAAGCCTCATCTTCCTTCGAGCCCACCCAGCAGAGCATCAAAACAACACCACAGTGGAAGGATGAGATAGTATGGGCTACATTGCTATGCTTTATTATTAAGCTATGCAGAGAGCAAAGAAATATACATCTCCTCTCTATGAGAAGCAGAGAGCAACTGAACAAAGAAAACGAAAGAAGAAAGGAAACAGGAAACCAGTAACGTCACATCCCGTCTCCCTTTCCCGTGAGACTTCCAACAGCCTGGACTGTGGAATGTAAACACAGTCCTGTGACTTGCAGCAGCTGCACAGTGATAAGAACAGAAACTAACATGCATACCGCTAAACATTTTGTTTGGCCTCTTTGAAGGGCAGTATTTCAATATGAGTAGGAAAATGAAAGGACCCCCTAAACATTTTTTTTAAAAAAAGAAATCACTGGTTTCTACTGTTTTATTGTATAGTTTTCATTTTCTTCTTAAGGGGGGAGGGTCAGGGCTGCCTGAGAGTGGGCCCAAGTCAACAGAATGGCTGGGGCATGTTCCACCGGGGGGGGGTGCACTGGGACACCCAATCTCAGTGATCACGGGCAGGAGGAGGAGCTACGCTAAGACCAAACCATGTCATTACCAAGGAGACAGGTTTAGTCGTTGTTTGAGGACTATCCCTGCCTCCGGGTCTGGTCTTGACAGGAAGGATACTGGAATCAGCAAGGGAGACCCACATGACCTGAAGGTGCTGCTGTGCAATGCCAGGTCAATGATTCATAAGACTGCTGCCATCCATCACTTGATCGTGGATGGAGGACTTGACCTGGCATGTGTAACAGAGACTTGGTTGGATGAAGCAGATGGACCTGTCCTTGCCGCTGCTTGTCCACCAGGTTTCTCTTGCACATAGCAACCCAGGTCATGTGGGCGGGGAGGGAGAGGTTGCAGTGATTTTTAGGAAATCATTAGCTTACACCAGGCATCCTATTGGGAAGACCCAGTTTTCTGAGTGCATGTTCTGGAAGTTGGGCAATAGGGGCAGTACAGGATTCCTTTTGGTGTAGCAACCTCCCCACTGCACCAAGGATTCCCTGCCCAAGCTGCTTCAGTTGCAGCGGATATTCTCCTGGAGACACCTAGTTTGGTTGTCCTGGGGGATTTTAACATCCACGCCGACAAGAACTTACAAGGGGACGCTTGGGACTTCGTGGAAAGCATGGTCTCCATGGGGCTGTTCCTGAATAAGTTTGACCCAACTCATAGTTGCAGACATGAGTGTCCTGGTGTTCACCTCTATGGATGTGGGTGATCTGACACTAAGTAAAGATGAAACAAAAGAAGTGCCATGGTCAGATCACTTCCTGGTGCAACTCGACTTCTCTGCGACCCTTCGCCTCTGCAAGTGGGACCGATTTGGATGATCTGCCCCTGACACTTAATAGATTCAAATGATTTCCAGAGAGTGGCAGGGGGTGTTTTATCTCATGTTGATGGCCTTTCAGCTGATTCCCAAATAGAAGCAAAGGTTTTTGAGCCCCTCCTCTTTGCCATATGGTACGTGAGCCCAAGGCCCACTTGGGTTCATTCCAGCATGGTCATACCACACTCAGCTATGGTTTAGTGTGTCCAGAGGCACGGGATTGCCCCCAAGATGGGAGGGTGGCGCTTGTGACATCACGTGTGTTGCGCAGTGCAGAAGGCTGAGCACTCTGGAGGAGTAGGTCATTGGACCTGCCACTGGACACCCCATGTCTTCAGCCCCCTAGAGTTGGCAAGACATGTGAACCAGCTCCCTGCTAAAGGAAGGAAGGAAGGAAGTCTAGGTAACTGCTTTGCATTATATTTGGTGCAGCAAGCAGCTTCTGGAAAGAGGAGACAAGACTGGTAAAAGCCTAAAAGAAGCTTGCTTGCTTGCAGCTTGGAGTGGCTTAGACAGAGCAGCAGGAACCAGCTGAACTTGGGCTGCTGAAGGTCTATAGGATCCTGTGTCCTTGTCACCATGTTTCAGCTTTCAGGGGACCTGAGGGCGAGGGACAATTGTTTACATATATATAGTGAGTTCATGGTGGAGATTTGTTATCCTGGACTTCCTGGCTCTCAAATCTCTTTCTTTCTTTCTTTCTTTCTTTCTTTCTTTCTTTCTTTCTTTCTTTCTTTCTTTCTTTCTTTCTTTCTTTCTTTCTTTCTTTCCTTCCTTCCTTCCTTCCTTCCTTCCTTCCTTCCTTCCTTCCTTCCTTCCTTCCTAGCATTACAGTACACTAGAGGTTATCATGTTAGTTTTGTGCAGTTCCATGATGGCAATGTTTAGAAACAAAATTGGAAAAAATCTGAAAGGAGAAACTCTTGTCTCCCAAATCTGGAACAATGCGGAACATAACTTCACCTTGGGCCCAGTGAGCAACACAACTGTTTTCCATTCTAAAAATTACAGAGCTTCTACATTGTGTAATGGAAGTGGGTCTTGCAACAAAATGTGGCAGCATGTGGGTTTTTTTAGAGTTTCAGCCAGACAGCTATGCCTTTTCCTAGGATGCTTTATTTTAGTTTTCCTCCAGGGTTTGCTCAGTCCTCAGTTAGTTGTTTGGGGTCTCCCCAAGGAATGGGCAAATATGTCGATTTTGATTTCTGTCCATCTCTTGTTTTTCCAGTCTTCAGTTCAGTTCTCCATATTTCCACATCAGTTTGCTTTTTTTTTTACAAATCAACCAAGTTCTCATGAAAATTTGTCAGCATTTTTGTGTAAGTTTATCCTGTTATACACATTTTTATGTGCAATTGTGCCTAATATCAACATTATGGTATAGAAAAACAGGAAAGAATGGTGCATAAGAAATCAATTTCAGCAAAGATTCAGGAATCCACTCTTAAGATAATTTTTAAGTGGTACTATACACTAGTGATCCTATCATATTTAAATCTCATTTGCTTCCTAAAACAATGGCATATACAACAACCACAACCACAACAACCACAACATAAAGGTACATCTTTTCACTTATGGTGGGAGTGTCAGAGCGTGATTATTGCAAAATGAGCTGTTTGGCAAGTGCTAGTGATATTAATAAGACCAGTTTGAGCACATGCTTAATTCAATGCTTAATTGAAACAACAACAACAGCAACAGCAACAACCTTTATTGCGGTCCAACAACCCATAACATGGATTCAGAATAAAATACAGATTCATACAGACAACCCCCCAGGGAAGGGAGACCAAAGTGTTGTTTGTTTAGTCATGGGTATGTTGATCTTTGATTTGTATGACTACTGAAAGAAACTTTGCGACAGCCACTGTAATATCATTGGACTTGTCGTCCAGAAGATATTTGATATAGTAGGCTTCAGAGTGACCCAGCCAATCATTGAAATAAATGATTGGCTGGATTGTGCCAGTAATAATTTGAAGCATTTATATAGTCTGTTTCAAGTGTCAAAGTAGTTCACATACATTATTGCAAACCATGTCAAAGTCACATTTTGGTCCACCATCTTGAATAAAAATGGTGCCCAGCATTGAAAGGCTGTTGGTCCTACCTCAGGAACCCTCATGCTGAGTTTGGAATGATGTCTCAAGAGGTGGCTGAACCTCTGCTAAAGAATGGGCAAAATCACACCAAAATCATGTTTCAGTCTAGCATTTTGATTCAGCATTCCACCTGGCACCCAAGCATTGGAACTCCCATGCCATGATTCTGTTGACCTTGGAACTCCCATGCCATGATTGCCAACAAAATCTCAAGAAGCAGCCAAGCTTATGCCAAAGGATGGTCCAAGTCACACCAAGGTGACATTTTAGTCCACCATCTTGATTCAAAATGGTGTCCAGTGCACCTAAAGTGATGAAGTCCACCACCCTCACTTTTGGAAGCCTGGTGATGAGTTTGGCAATAATATCTCAAGAGGCAGCCAAACCAAGAAGACAGATGGATGGACAAATAGAAAAACCAATTTCCAAAATATATAGTAGGTTTTATTTTTACATTGCTCTGCTGTATCTGGATTTATTGCCATCGTATTGTTTTACTGTCTGATTTTGTGAACTGCTTGAGAGCCTACACTGAAGAGGAGCCAATAAGTATTTCAAATATATAGTCATGTCACAAAATTGGAGGTACTGCAAATCAGCTTCAGGCAAAGCAAAAAGAGAAACGGAGCCATAGGGCCAATTTAATCCCTGCCTGCTCCTCCATCCCACCAAGCAGCTGATAATGCAGTTGTGCAGCTACTGAACGTGTCAACAGTTTGGCTATGATGTCAGCAATCTTACAACAGCTCCGAAGGCCTGAGGCTGGGGAACAGCCAAGTTCAAAGATGAGTTGAGATCTGAACCAGAAATTTCCCAGATTACACATTTAACCACATCAATTCCATATAAGAAATATATTGTTGCCGTTGTTACGATTACTGGAAACAGGGCTTTGTCATTATTAAAACGTGTTACAAAGTAATCCTAAACCCCAACAGGATAGTAGACGGGGGGAGTGAAGCCGTGCCGCTTGTGCCATCCAGGGTGCAAAGGTCTGGGGTAGGTTTTTCTTCTTCTTTTTAACTAAAACAGTTCCTCAGGGAATTTGTGTTGCTGCCCCATCTCACAGCACTCAGCTTCAGGACTTTTCTGCAGGCTGCCATGGGCACAAGAAATGCCAGCTGTAGCTTTCTGCCCTACTGGGTGCAGTGGCAGAAACCGCCACATTCATTTATGTCATAAAACTTATACGCCGCTTGATTGTCAAAATAAAAATAAAAAACACCTCATAGCAGTTTACAAAAAGATTAAACAATAAAATTGAGAAAAAAGTGCAACCACACTTTAAAGCATACAAAAGTTAAAATACTAAAACAGATTAAAATTACCTCACTGTCGAGGACTTCCGGGGTGGCGCCACCAGCAATGGCGGACTCCCTCTGAACTGGAGGGACTAGCTCCGCATGAAACAGGTCTTTTCCGCTCCGGCGTAGCGGGGACCCTTCTGGAAATCACAGGCGGATGAAGCCTGTGACCATGGGACTCGGCGGGCACCCTTAGCGCCCCCCCAACCCACAAAGGAACCCATAAACGGGCTCCAAAGTGAAGAGGGGAAAGTGGCGCAGTGCTGTGAGTTAATTGCTTTTTCTGTGGAGCGAAGCTGCATAGTTGTTGCCGGAGAGCGCTGCCTTTTTCCTGGGACAATTTGGCATCTAAAATAACCAACGGTGAGTACTGGAACATTAAATATTTGGACTTCAGATAAGAACTGGCGAAATAAGAAGGAATTTGGACTTTAAAACTAACCCTAATTTGGTACTGAAACGGAAAGGATTAAACAGGAAGTCACCCTTCTGTTTCTTTGTAGTCAGAACAAAGCAAAGACAACACAAACTAGAGCTTTAAAAATCATTTTCAAAGGATTGACTTTCATCATTTAAAATCGCTGAACCCCCCTTCGGCAGCAGGAGAAGAAGGGGGATTTTTTCCTGAGCCATTTAAACCTGCAGAAGTGAAGCTAAAGCAAAGTAATTTTCCACCGTCCTGACCCTGGAGCGGGGTGTCAGATTTGATGTTTGAAGCTCATTGACCAGAAATAAAAGTTTTGACAGATAGTTAAAAGAAGAGAAACATTGTGACTCCATTGTTTCCTTTCGTCTTTTAAAAGAACAAATATGGACAAAATATCTTAAAAAAGAAACTTTGTTGTTATTGTTTCTAAGGGAAAGAACTACCAGAAGTCTTCCCCCTAGAGGGGAACTGTGAGATTGTAACTAAATCCTGGGAACTTGCAGCTGTTACTCATTACAACTGTGGGAAAGGATTCGTGACCTTGTAGGACAATGCCTTCAGAAGCACTGTTGGGTGCTTTCTGTAAAATAAGTGCCCTATTGGATCAGTTAAGTCAGAAGATGGATTTTATGACTAATGCGGCCAGAACCTTTGAACAGGTAGTGGGAAATTATATGGAGCCCACCCAGGAACCAAAACAGGAGCGTGCCATGACAGAACAACTGAAAAAAGAGGACCTTGCTGAATCCTGGGCGCCAGGGATGGAGGGACTTTTGTTTTTTTTTATATAAAATTTTTATTGATTTTACAGAGTTTTTTAATAAAAACAAACACTTAAAAAGACAAACATACACGTATAGTTTCAAACATATTTTCATAAACCTCTTTTCTTTGACTTCCCCATACCCCCCCTCTCTGCATCCCAATGTCCATAATTCTACAAACAACTCCCAATTATTACTTTCCAATCTCTGTCATCTTAGTCCTCTTTTGTATTCTAACCTTATATCCCTGTACCCCTTTGTTTCTGAAATCCACAACATTTTAACATTCATTAAGTTTATAGTAGTCCTTAAGATAACTTTTAAATTTTCTCCATTCTTCTTCCACCGTCTCTTTTCGTTGGTCACGGATTCTGCCTGTCATCTCGGCCAATGTCATATAGTCCATCACTTTCATCTGCCATTCTTCCAGAGTGGGTAAATCTTGTGTCTTCCAATACTTTGCGATGAGTATTCTTGCTGCTGTTGTAGCGTACATGAAAAAAGTTCTATCCTTCTTTGTCACCAATTGGCCGACCATGCCCAAGAGAAAGGCCTCTGGTTTTTAGGAAAGGTACATTTAAGTACCTTTTTCATTTCATTATAGATCGTTTCCCAGAAGGCCTTAATCTTCGGGCATGTCCACCAAAGGTGGTAGAAGGTACCTTCAGTCTCTTTACACTTCCAACATTTGTTATCGGGCAAATGATAAATTTTTGCCAGCTTGACTGGGGTCATGTACCACCTATAAACCATTTTCATAATGTTTTCCTTTAAGGCATTACATGCCGTAAACTTAATGCCGGTGTTCCATAACCATTCCCAGTCAGCTGACATAATGTTGTGTCCAACATCCTGTGCCCACTTAATCATAGCCGATTTAACTGTTTGTGATGGCCTGGGATTCCGATTCGGAGGATGAAACAGAGGAATCCCAGCCTGCACAGGAGTCCCCGCCCCCAGGGCCGGCTGAACTGGGGCAAGGCCTAGAGGCTGAAGAGCTTGCACCTGTGGCAGTGCAGCAGGAGCTGGCCCCAGGTGGAGTCCTCCTGGCCCCAGAGGAGCCTGATGACTCAGTGGCCACAGGTGAGCCTCCTCCAGGGCCCAGTAACCCTTCGGCCTCTCCTGATCTGCAGAGGCTTAGGGCAGAGAGGCGAAGGGAACTAGTTGCCCCCAGGAGGAGTGCTCGCCTTAAGGCCAAGGTAGGCGGGGCTCCTGGGGGTCGGGACCGCCCCTGACCTTAGAAGAGGATAAAAGCCCACTCATCCCGGCCCCAGGTTGCGGGAGCAACGTCGTTGTTGGCTTCGGACCTTCCTGTGATCCTGATCCTTGCTCGGCCTCCTGTTCCTGACTAACCGGTACTCCTGATCCCTGCTCGGCTTCATGTTCCTGACTATCCAGTACTCCTGTTTCCTGCTCGGCCTCCTGTTCCCGACCATCCGGTGTTCCTGTTACCTGCTCAGCCTTCTGTTCCAGCGTTCCTGTTCCCCGCCCGTCTCTCTGCATCGGACCTCGCCCCGCTTCGTGTGGACTCTGCTACATTCACGGTACCTTACCCCCGGGGCCAGCACAGTTTGCTCCCGCCCCACCCGCACTCCCCCTTCGTAGGGGTGCGTTCGGGAAGAGCCAGAGGCCATGGAGGACCAGGCGGCTGCACTGGTGACTTTGGCCCAGGAGAACCAGGCCTTAACTCACACCGTGCAGCAGCTCAGTGACGCGGTCGTGGCACTTCAGCAACGCTTAGAAGCCCTACCGGCTCCTGGGGCCGACGCCCCGACTCCTGGCAAGTACCCAGTGGCTTTGCCTGAGAAATTTGATGGAGCCCCGGCCAGCTTTCCTATGTTCCTGGCCCAGGCCAAGCTATATATTCAGGGGCGAGCCCGGAACTTTCCTGACGACCGCACCAAGGTGCACTTTTTGATTAGTTTGTTAAAGGACCAGGCGGCCAAGTGGGCGTTGCCGCTACTCAGGCAAGACTCCCCCTTGCTGGCAGACTATACGGGGTTTTGCAATCGTTTGGAGGCCGCGTTCGGCAACCCCCAGAAAGGGAGTCAAGCCAACCGGGCGATTCGGCGGTTGAGACAGGGCAAGTCCACGGTGGCCGCATACACCACAGAATTCCGGCTGCTGGCACAGGACTTGACCTGGAACGACTCGGCTCTCCGGGACCAGTATCTCGAGGGGCTTTCAGATGAGATACTGGACCAGCTGGCCACGATGGAACGCCCCACCACGCTAGACACCCTTATCCAATGGAGTCTACAGATTGACGATCGGCTAGAGGACCGGCGTCAGGCTCGGGACCGCCGGCACCTCCAGTTCTTGGCCCCAGTGTCGACCAGCAGCCCCACGGGCCCAGCTAAGTCATTGGAGGAACCTATGCAGCTTGGGGCAGTGCGGCCACGCCTCTCCCCCGCAGAGAAGTCGCGGCGTCGGGAGGGGAATCTTTGTCTCTATTGTGGCGGAAGCGGACACTATGCAAGGTCCTGTCCTGAGAAACACCAGCCGCAGGGAACCCACCAAACCCCAGTAGCTGATGGCCCTGGCTACCGGGGGTCCCAAACAGCACAGAATGGGGCCGCACCAATTGAATTACAACACCTTATGGTTCCGGTACATCTATACCCTCCAGGAGGGCCATGGATTCTTACCCATGCGCTGGTGGATTTGGGCGCAACCCGCTCTTATATGGACGCTGCTTTTGCTGCCCAGCATCGGGTGCCACTGCGGAACAAGCCAGAACCGGTGCAGGTGGAGGCAATCAACGGACGGCCCCTGCGTTCGGGTGCCGTCACTCAGGAGACCCAGCCCCTGGTCCTGTGCCTCCAGCAGCACCGTGAGATGCGAACTCTGGATATTGCCTCCATGCCCCGGTTCCCCCTGGTGCTTGGGATGGACTGGCTGGAGGCTCACAATGTGTGGATTGACTGGGTCAAACGGACTGTACACTTCCCAGACCCCAGTTCTCCGGCTGAGACTGAGATGCTAGCAGCTGCGCCCACTGAGGAGGTTGCTGCAACGCTCCCCGCTGAATACCGGGACTATCACGACGTGTTTGAGGAACGGGGGGCAGACCAGCTACCGCCGCATCGGTCCTTTGACTGTGGCATAGACCTCCAGCCCGGAGCGCCTCTACCGGTGAGTCGCTTATACTCGTTAACCGAGCCAGAGCGCGAGGCTTTACAGGACTTCTTGCGCAAGAACCTGGAGCGTGGGTTCATTAGGCCTTCTACCTCGCCCACTGCTGCACCAGTGCTCTTTGTTAAAAAGAAATGTGGGGAGCTCCGCCTTTGCCATGATTACCGGGCCCTGAACAAAATCACCATCCCGGACCGGTACCCTTTGCCCCTTATTTCGGAGTTACTGGCGCGGGTGCAAGGGGCGCAGGTGTTCACCAAGCTAGACCTCCGGGGTGCCTACAATTTGATTCGGATCCGCGCCGGGGATGAGTGGAAGACCGCATTTGGGACCCGGTACGGACAGTTCGAATACCTGGTTATGCCCTTTGGTTTGTGCAACGCGCCTGCTGTGTTCCAACGGTACATCAACCACGTGTTCCAGGACTTGCTAGACAAGTATGTGGTGGTGTACTTGGATGACATTCTGGTTTACTCCCGTGACCCGGCGTGCCACGAAGGCCATGTCCGGACCGTGCTGCAGCGCTTGCGCGAGCATCGTCTGTATGCAAAGCTCAGCAAGTGCGAGTTTCATCAGCGGTCAGTGGACTTCCTGGGTCACCAACTCTCACCAGGTGGGGTGCAGATGGATCCTGGGAAGGTGGCAGCGGTTCGAGAATGGGCGGCACCTCGGAACCGCAAGGACCTACAGCGTTTCCTGGGGTTCGCCAACTATTACCGAACCTTCATTGCGGACTATGCTCACCGCACCACCCCGTTGACCCGACTACTGCGCCCCAAGACGCCGTTTTCCTGGGACAAGGAGGCGGAGGAGGCGTTTCAAGGGTTGAAGGCCTGTTTCCAGAGAGCGCCAATCTTGCAGCATCCGGATCCTTCTCGACCCTTTGTGGTAGAGACTGACGCCTCCAGTACGGCTCTCGGTGCCGTCTTGTCTCAGCAGCACGGACCGGAAGCGCCACTTTTACCCTGCGCCTTCTATTCCCGCCAGCTCCTCCCAGCGGAGCGTAACTATACTGTGTGGGAGCGGGAACTACTGGCTATCAAGGTAGCCTTCGAGGTCTGGCGCCACCATCTTGAGGGGGCACGACATCCGGTGGAGGTGAGAACCGACCACCGGAACCTGGAGTACCTCCAGACCACCCGCAAGCTGAACCAAAGACAGATCCGGTGGGCGTTGTTCTTTTCCCGGTTCCAGTTTCGGATCCGCTACATCCCTAGCTCTCAGAATCAGAAGGCGGATGCTCTGTCCCGGAAACCTGAAGACAACGCAGACACGGTACAGCAAGCAGAACCCACCACGATTCTACCTCCGGCTGCATTCCTGGCCACCCAGGAGGCGCAGCCACTGCAGGTTCGGGTGCGGGAACAGCAGCGGGTCGACGCTTGGGCCCAGGATCGTCTCCGGGAGCTGGCTGAAGGGTCCAGTCCACAATATCCGGGGCTGGTCCTGCATCAGGGCCTGCTGCTGCACCACGGTCGTCTGTACGTCCCGCCAGGGCCACTACGGCTGGAGGTTCTCCGGATGGCCCATGATGCCCCAGCAGCAGGGCACTTTGGACGGTATCGGACCACCCATTTGGTCAGTCGGGAGTTTTGGTGGCCCCGCCTGAAGGCTGACGTGGCTCGCTACGTTGCTGGTTGTGATGTCTGCCGTCGCGCCAAGGGTCCTACCGGGCGACCCCCCGGCCTACTTCAGCCATTGCCAGTTCCACCGCGCCCTTGGCACACGGTTTCGTTGGACTTTATAGTGGAATTACCCTCGTCTCGTGGCTGTACCTGCCTTCTGGTTTTCTCCGACCATTTCACCAAGATGGTACACTGCGCTCCCTGTCCATCTGTACCCACAGCCAAGGAAACTGCGCAGCTGTACCTTCAGCATGTCTTCCGCCTGCATGGACTACCTGAGCGCGTGGTGTCCGACCGGGGCGTTCAGTTCACATCCCGGTTCTGGCGAACATTACACCAGACCCTCGGGACAGAGGTCTGCCTCTCGTCAGCCTACCACCCACAGACCGATGGCCAGACGGAACGGGCGAACGCTGTGCTAGAGCAGTACCTCCGGTGTTACTGCAGCTACCAGCAGGATGACTGGGTCGACCACCTGGCATTGGCGGAGTTCGCCTATAACAACGCGGTGAATGCGTCCACCCAGCAGACCCCGTTCCAGGCCAGCTATGGTTATCATCCACGGCTGTTTCCAGAGGTGCTGCCGGCATCCGTGGTCCCGGCAGTGACGGAGTGGCTTCAAGAGCTCCAGTCCCAGCAACAGCTTTTGGTGGAGCAACTGCACCAGGCCAAGGAAGCGTACAAAGCCCAGGCCGACCGCCACCGCCAGGTGGGGCCGGAACTTCGCGTCGGTGACCTGGTTTGGCTCTCTACTCGCCATCTCCACCCCTCTCGACCTTCGCGGAAGTTGGACGCCCGCTTCACCGGCCCGTTCCCTATCGTGGACCAAGTCTCTCCTGTGGCATTCCGTCTCCGGTTACCCGCAACCCTGAAGGTTCACCCGGTCTTCCACAGGTCCCTTTTGAGTCCTGTGGCCCCACCCGACGAGTTCCACCCGAACCGTCCCCAACCGCAGCCAGTGTTGGTTCGGGGAGAGCCTGAGTACGAGGTGGAACGCATCCTGGACTCCCGATACCGCAGGGGAAAGCTACAGTATCTCATTGACTGGAAGGGGTACGGACCGGAGGACCGTTCCTGGGAACCAGCGGCCAACGTCCACGCACCTGCCTGCCTCCGAGAGTTCCATGCGACGTACCCCGGCAAGCCGGGTCCGGACCCTCGGTTGAGGGGGGGGCCTGGGAGGGGGGATGGTGTGATGGCCTGGGATTCCGATTCGGAGGATGAAACAGAGGAATCCCAGCCTGCACAGGAGTCCCCGCCCCCAGGGCCGGCTGAACTGGGGCAAGGCCTAGAGGCTGAAGAGCTTGCACCTGTGGCAGTGCAGCAGGAGCTGGCCCCAGGTGGAGTCCTCCTGGCCCCAGAGGAGCCTGATGACTCAGTGGCCACAGGTGAGCCTCCTCCAGGGCCCAGTAACCCTTCGGCCTCTCCTGATCTGCAGAGGCTTAGGGCAGAGAGGCGAAGGGAACTAGTTGCCCCCAGGAGGAGTGCTCGCCTTAAGGCCAAGGTAGGCGGGGCTCCTGGGGGTCGGGACCGCCCCTGACCTTAGAAGAGGATAAAAGCCCACTCATCCCGGCCCCAGGTTGCGGGAGCAACGTCGTTGTTGGCTTCGGACCTTCCTGTGATCCTGATCCTTGCTCGGCCTCCTGTTCCTGACTAACCGGTACTCCTGATCCCTGCTCGGCTTCATGTTCCTGACTATCCAGTACTCCTGTTTCCTGCTCGGCCTCCTGTTCCCGACCATCCGGTGTTCCTGTTACCTGCTCAGCCTTCTGTTCCAGCGTTCCTGTTCCCCGCCCGTCTCTCTGCATCGGACCTCGCCCCGCTTCGTGTGGACTCTGCTACATTCACGGTACCTTACCCCCGGGGCCAGCACACTGTTTCATCCTGTGTATTCCATTTCAGCAACAAGTTATACATTCTAGATAAATTCTTAGTATTGGGTTCTAACAGTTCGGTTTCTAATTTTGATTTTTCCACCTGGAAACCGATTTTCCTGTCCTGTTTGAAAAATTCCACTATTTGGCGATATTGAAACCAATTTTGTACTTTATGTTTCAATTTCTCATGACTTTGTAGTTTGAACTTATCTCCATCCTGTTCTAAAATTTCCCAATACTTCGGCCATCCGACCTCCATATTGAGTTTCTTCACTGCTTTAGCCTCCACTGGTGACACCCATCTAGGGGTTTTATTTTCCAATAGATCTTTATATCTTATCCAAACATTAAACAATGCTTTTCTGACAATGTGATTTTTAAAGGCACTGTTAACTTTGTCATACCAAAGATATGCATGCCAACCAAAAGCATTATTAAAACCTTCCAGATCCAAAATGTCCGTGTTCTCGAGGAGCATCCATTCTTTCAGCCAGCAAAAAGCTGCTGCCTCATAGTACAATTTTAAGTCCGGCAGGGCAAAACCCCCTCTTTCTTTAGCATCTGTCAATATTTTAAATTTAATTCTGGGCTTTTTGCCCTGCCAGACAAATTTCGAGATATCTTTCTGCCACCTCTTAAAACATTCCATCTTGTCAAGTATCTGCAAGGTCTGAAACAGAAATAACATTCTAGGCAATACATTCATTTTGATCACTGCGATTCGGCCTAACATTGACAATTTCAAATTTGACCATATTTCTAGATCTTTTTTAATTTCTGACCAACATTTTTCATAGTTGTCCTTATACAAATTCACATTTTTAGATGTTAAGTAAACCCCTAGGTATTTCACCTTCTTGACCACTGTCAAACCTGTCTCCTCTTGAAATTTCTCCTTTTCCATATCTGTTAAGTTTTTCCCTAAAACTTTAGTTTTTTGTTTATTCAACTTAAATCCAGCTACCTGGCCAAACTGTTGTATTATTTCTAAAACCTTTTTCGTACTAGTGTTTGGCTCTTGCAAAGTCAATACTAGATCATCTGCAAACGCTCTTAACTTATAATGTTTAGCTCCGACCTGCACACCTTTAACCTGCTGGTCATTTCTTATCATGTTCAGCAGCACCTCCAGAACTGAAATGAAAAGTAATGGGGAAATTGGGCACCCCTGTCGTGTTCCTTTTTCTATCTTAAGTTCCTCAGTCACAACATTGTTTACAATCAGTTTAGCTTTTTGTTCAGAGTATATTGCAGCCATACCATTCTCAAAACCCTGGCCTACCCCCATCCCATGAAGATTCTTCCTCATAAAACTCCAAGAAATATTATCAAAGGCTTTCTCCGCATCCACAAAGATCAGTACTGCTTTAGTGTTTATATTCACCTCTAGCTTTTCCAGAATGTCTATTACATTCCTTACATTGTCTGCTAGGTGTCTTTTAGGGAGAAAGCCTGCTTGGTCCTTATGGATCTTCTCCATCAACACTCTTTTAAGTCTTTTTGCCAAAATGTCTGCAAAAATTTTATAATCCACGTTAAGCAATGATATTGGGCGGTAGTTCTTAAGTTGGGTCTTTTCAGTCTCTGACTTTGGTATGAGTGAAATATATGCTTCTTTCCACGATTCAGGTGCCCTTTTTCCCTCAAGGATCTCGTTACAAACTTCTCTCAATGGTTGAGTCAGCCATTCCTTCAGCGATTTGTAGTATCTGGAAGTCAGTCCATCTGGTCCTGGAGATTTGCCCAATTGCATATTCTGAATGGCAGCCTCTATCTCTTGTTCTGAGATTCTCTGGTTCAGATCCATCTTGCTTTGATGAGAGATATTTTGTAGTCCATATTTTCCAAGGAATTTGTCTATATCTTCTTCATTTTGCGGGCCTTGAGTGTAAAGTTTTTTGAAGTAACTCAGAAAGCAGTTTCTAATTTCATTGGGTTTAGATATATTTTTTCCATCCACCTCTAGGCTTGTAACTGTATTTAATTTCTGCCTTTTCTTCAGTTGCCATGCCAAAAGTTTGCCACATTTATTTGCTGATTCAAAAGTCTTTTGCTTCATTTGCTTTATCTTCCATTCAATCTCTTGGTTCATCAATTCCATATATTGTGTTTGATATAACTTGATCTCTCTTAAAATGTCCTGAGACTTTGGTTTTGTTCTTAATTTTCTCTCTCCTTCCTTTATCTTTTCCAAAATCTTTTCTTTTTTCTCATTTTGTTTTTTCCTCTTTATTGAATTTTGTTGAATCAAAAATCCTCTCATCACCGCTTTACTTGCATCCCAGATCACTCTTTTCTCCACGTCGGTCCTCAGATTTATTTCAAAATAGTCTTTTAGAGTCTTTTGGGCCTTCGTGAGGATCTCCTTATCTCGAAAGAGGGTGTCATTCATTCTCCATCTAAATTGACCAGTTATTGTAAGTTTCATCTCCATCTTCACGGCGTTATGGTCGGAGCAAGTTTTTGGGCAGATTTCCACTTTCTTAATCTTTGGGGCCATACCACTAGTAATTCAAATTTGATCGATTCTGGTCCAGGTCATCATTGCTTGGGAGAAAAAAGTTCCCTCTCTCTCCAGAGGGTTCCTTGTTCTCCATATGTCTATCAAGTCCATATTTTCTGTCATTTCAAAAAAAGTCTTAGGAAGTCTCCCTTCCTTACTAACTGTTAGTCTTTGTGCCTTGTCCATATTAGTGGAGACCACGCCATTCATGTCTCCCATGATTATCATATTGTAATCCAAATAGTCAGTCAGGGTTTCATGAAGTCTCTTAAAGAAGTCAGATTTGCCTTCATTTGGTGCATAAATTCCAACCACTAAAAGTTTTTCTCCTTGTATTTGTATCTCCACTGCCAGGTATCTCCCTTGTTCGTCCTTGAATATCATTTTTGGGGCCCATTTCTCTTTCACATATATTACAACTCCTCTTTTCTTAACTTTATCTGATGAAATAAATTCTTGTCCTAGCCTTTTATTTATAAGTAGTCTCCTGTGGGCTCTAGTTATGTGAGTTTCTTGCAGGCATATCAGGTCCAATTGTTCTCTGTTCAATATATGAAATACTTGTCTTCTCTTCAAAGGCCCATTGAGCCCATTACAATTCCAACTAAGGAATTGCAGAGCCATCTTATTATTTTTCTAGAACTCCTCCAACAGCTCCAAGTTGTTGCTCTTCTTCTGATGGTGGTGGTTTTTGTCCAATCGAGAGATTCAAAATCTCTAGTGCTCTCCTCTGTTCTGCAAGTACATCCACAGTCCCCTTCTGCAGGTCCTCCTGATTTCTTGCCAAAAATTTGTCCTTATCTTGAATTGTCTTTATTTTCACCTTCTTTGCCTTATAGTCAAATGACAGTCCTTGTGGGAACTCCCACCTGAAGCGGATGGAGTTTTTCTTTAACAAAAGAACCAAATCCTTGTAGAAGTTTCTTAAATCCAAAATATATTTTGGAATGTCTTTAAAGATCTGTACAGCTGAATTTCCAATTTGCAAGGCCTTTTCAAAGTGTAGTCCTAATATTTTGTCTCTTTCCTCCTTGGATCTGAGTGTGATCAAGCAGTCTCTCGGGGTCTTTCTGTCTTGCTTTTTACCCAATCTAAAAGCTGTCGTGATTTTAAATTCCTCTTCCTCAAGGTCCCAACAATCCACAAACTCCCGTGTCAGATATTCCACAAGATTATCTCTTTCATTCTCCGGAATCAGTCTTAATTTCAAATTTCTCTCTTTTCTCTGTAAGTCCCACAAGGCCAAGGTTGCATCATGCTCATAAACCTTCTTAGCAATCGGCTCTAATTTCTCTTGTGTCTCTCCAGCAGTAGCTTTAGCATCTTCGGCAATTTGACGTGTGGTAGCGTTTTCCTCCACCAATTTATTTATAGATTCTGTGTTCTGGTTTAGTCTTACTGATATTTCTGTTAATTTTTGTGTATTCTCTGAAGTCTGTTTTGTCAGAGACTCCAAAGTTTGGTTTATCTTGAGCAGAGCATCTGTCACAGCTTCCATAGAGGTAGCTGTTCCTTTTTCTTGTCCTGTTGTTCCTGCTGATCCGGCTGTTACGCCTGAAATTGAGCCTCTTTTCTTTGTCTGTTGCTGCTGCAGCTGTTGTTGTTGTTGTTGCTTGGTCTTGGCTCTTGTGACTATCTCTTCTTGTGAGCCACTCATGTCAAGGTCAGTTCCCACGGGATCTGTTCCCCGTTGGAAAATTCCACCGTCTTAGGCCGTGCCGGACTTTACTTTATCCTCTAGGGGGAGCAAATCAAAATGACCATAGAACAGAATATCCCAATACGAAAACAAAGGAGAATGCCCAAAGATGTAAAAAAGGAGATTAACACAGTCAAAGTCAATGTTGGTAGAAACTTATA
This sequence comes from Podarcis liolepis, assembly GCF_965112155.1. NCBI lineage: Eukaryota > Metazoa > Chordata > Lepidosauria > Squamata > Lacertidae > Podarcis > Podarcis liolepis. The sequence continues at coordinate 88,344,129 of NC_139560.1, read as the reverse complement.
ACTTCAAATTGCCACAGTTGCCCAATTTATACTGTTTCTTCTTATAATGTACTGTAGCCAGGCACTGTGAAAACTTTGTATCACAGTATCACTTTGCAGGAAAAAGTCAGTTCAGTGTCCTAAAAGAGGCAAGCCGTTTCATGCTTTCAATAGGTGAGACAGCAGAGGATTTTTACTTCAATTAAATCGTGCAATTATTAATCTCATTCACCTCCCCTCTGCCTTGCTAGCTAGAGGGGAGATCAAAGGTCTAAATGTCCGGTTTAGCTGATCAAAGAGCGAGTTTCAACGGATGCAAGTTTAGAGTTCCGTTGCTTTCACTTTCATGCAGTCGGGGGGAGGCAGACTTCCTTGATTTAAATCTCCCCGTTTTTAGCCCAATTTTCAAAATTTAAAAGGTCCCGATTATTTTCCAGCTCTTACTCACGGGAATTCAGTCCGAATTTTCTTTTCAGGAAGGAATCGGCGCTCTCCGCTTATGGCGACGCGGCTTCACTTCGCAGGCTGGGTAGCGACTCTCAGCACCGCGCTCACTCCCGATGTCGATCCGTAGCCTTTAAAAAGGCTCTTTCACGGTACCGGGGGGGCGCAAAGGTGCCCACCGAGTCTCCTTGTTCTCAGGCTTCAGCGCCTGGGATTTTAGGGGTCCCCCGCTCGCCGTAGCGGGTAAGACCCGAACTTGCGAAGCAGTCCTTCTCCGGAGCTCGGAGGTAGGACCGCCATTAAGCGCTGGCACCGACCGGAAGGCGGGATGGAGGGACTTTTGGCCCAGCAAGAAAATGAGTCTTTGGATTTGATAAATGAACTTGGAAAAAACCAAATTTGGAAAGACAAAGTTTGGCTGGAAATGGGGGGTTGGACTGACCCCCCTATGCAGGGATGTTTGGACTTTCAGAATCTGGCAATGGGCCGTCAGAGGTTTGGAGCTGTTGGGACTTATCTTGGAGGGAATTCGAAACGTGTTTACTGCTTGAAACATGTTTTAAAATACCACATGGAGTTTAGTCTGGACTATGAGAAAGGGGCTGATTTGTCGAAAAGGGTCAAAAACACTACCAAGCTGGAGTTCCCACGAGTGAAAGGAAAATATGAAGAAGAACTGTGGAAGGGACATGGAAGAGATTTGATGGCCTCGGATATAAGATCACCAGGTTAAATGGGCCAGACTAATGGGACAAAAGGGACTGATAATCCCGGGACCAGGGGGAGGGGACGCTGGAAGAAGATTGGATTGTTTTTATTCTCTTTTTTTTATCGTCAGAAATGTTTTTATGAAAGTTGCAAAAATGTTGAAATGAAATTACTAGGCTCTTGTAAGAATGTTTAAAGTATTAGGTAAAAAGGTAATGGTTATGAGAAGCTGGTAAAAATAAGATTTAAATTTTAAGTTTTAAGGTTTTATATAAGATAAGATGAAAATAGAGCAAGGTAATGTAATGACAGAATATTATGAATTATGGAAAGGATTTGCTGTGACAATTATTAATTAAGATACAAGAGATGGGAGGAGGAGGAGGTCATGGAAAGAAGGTAAAGAAAGTGGAGAATTTGAAAATGATGGTTTTATTTTTTATTTTTTATTCCTGTTTTTGTCTTTTTTTTCTGTAATTTTGTCTTTTTCTTTTCTTTGTGATTTTAAAAATTCTTTTTTCAATAAATATCATTTTAAAAAAATACCTCCACTTTCTATGCATCTGGGTAAGCTGGTCTAAACAAGAATGTTTTTAGCAGGCGCCGAAAAGAGTCTCAGTGCCATCTAGCAGAGCATCCCCTCTGCTCTAACCGCCTGTATTGGCACAGACTGTGGGTTAAGATTGCGCTGCAAGTCACCTTTCCACAGGAAACCTATGCTCAAAGCAGCTAAGAATATAAAATCACATGGACTTAATTTCTAACAGTCTGTAAAATTTAGCTGGTATAACATACCTCTAATATATTCCCTGTAGTGCTTGGTCATCGCATAAATTCCATATTATATTTTGTTTCATCCATATATTTCATAACATTGGTTAATTGTAATCGGCAACATGGTGTGTGTGCTGTCCCAAAATTTGCACAATCTGCCCTACTTAAATTACAAACTGTGCCCCATTATACAAATTATTAATTGCATGCAAATCATCTGAATTTAAACTCTAATGCTGTAATAGTCTGGTTGGTATTTTCCTTTCTTTATTGTCCACAACAATACACAATTTCTATAGAAAGTAAAACTAGTAGAGATAGTAAAAGCGAATGAGAAATGTTTGCACTGTTCCCCCTGCCTCTCATTTTAAATGAATATAAATGTTTGAATGTGTCATAAATTTAAGTTGCAGCTAAATTGCTGCCAAGGTTGAGGCACATCTCATAGCTGTGCTTGATTCCAGTCTCGAAGCAGAATCAAAACCAGTTGTTGAATCCGCCTGCTGAAAGAGGCCGGGGAAATGATGTCATGCTTGTGAAATATGCTATTTTGATCAAATCCAATTAGCACCGCAGGTTGCTCTGAAGCATGTTCAGAGTAGATTGGCTGGAAGAAAACACCACCAAGAAATGCAGCAAGACACGGTAGGGACCCTCTTGAGCAGACAGCAGCAGAGTAATTGTAACAGCAGGGGGCTCACTTTCCCTTTTGGCAGCTTTGCAACCCATGAAATTGCTTTTATTTTGCAATAAAGAATCTAAAGCAAACATTTCTGTACCTGAGTATTTCCTTTTTGTTGCTGTTTATTTCAAAGTAAATATTTCCTAAAATATCATGAAACAGAGCAAACAAAAAAAACACACCTGTAGAATAGATTAATAGCATTTTATTTTTGAACCGAATTAATGTTAATTTAAATTATGTGCTGATCAGAATATAAGCACTACTTTGCTGGTCCATCTAGACTAGCATTCAACAGTAACCAATCAGATGCTTCTGGGAAGTCCGCAAGCAGGTTGTGAACCAGACCCTAATCTCTGTGGCCCAGTACTCAAGAGGACACATCTTCTGAAGGTTCCACTGAGCCATCATGGTGAATAATAATGAATAAGCCTATCCTCCATTGATTTGCCCAAGCTTTTTTTAAAGCTAGTGGCCATCACATTTTGTGGTAGTCAATTCCTAAATCAGTTTCATGGGTGACTGTATGCAGGGCCGTCCTCCCCATGAGGCAAGGTGAGGCAATTGCCACAGGTGGCAGAATCTACAGGGGCAGCTGATCCTGCTGTAGAGCTTTATTCCTCCCTTGTCCCTGGTGTAGATCTTCACCCACCCCTTCTTCCCTGGCAGGGTGGAGTGGACACCATTTGGTGGTTCACCTCAGCTACCGAAAATATAGAAGTCCTTGTGCAGAGCTTCTGGTGAATCCAACCCTCATGTTCATTCATTCTTATGTTCACCTTTAAAGCTACAAATCATTCCAAGGAGGCTTCCAAGAGCAAGTAACATAAAGATACATTAATAAAATCCCATTACCCATGTTTGGCCTGTTAGTCATATTAGAAACCCTGAATGACCACAAATTCTGCCTTCATGTTGGAAATCCTAGACACAAGGAAGGCAGCTCTCTTCAGACAAACAGATCGTGCGCTGGCGAGAGGGCAGGCGACATCAGGGGGAGTAGCATTGCATAACCATTAAACTTAAACGAAAATGGTTATCTTGTGGCCCTTTAGATTCATAAGTCACAGGTTTGTTTCTTGAGTATGTATGACACTGTACAACAGAGAAGTAATATAAAGTGTGCATGGCATGATCAATTTCTACTTAAAGTTAAGCACTTTCAAGTCTGAGACTCATAGAATTGTTGAGTTGGAAGGGACCCTGAGGATCATCTAGTCCAAGCTCCTGCTAATGTAAATGGGAAAGAGGTACCAGACCTCTGTCCCAATTGCTCCAAAATTCATCCTAAAGTCAATCTGGCTTTTTCTCACTGAAGAACCACAGCAGTTCCTGCTCCAAATTCAAAAACTACACGAGGGGGGGGGGGGAAATGCCACATGGAAAGTTCCTCAACTCTTAATTCCACCAGACTTCAAGTCAGATGGAGAAAGTTTCAATGAGGTTAAAGTAAGCGAGGCAAGGGAATGTGGAGCAAAATACTGTGGAATAATTTTTAAAAGCATCTCAGCTAAACAGAGAGGCACTCGACCTTCCAACGCACCAGTTGTGGTGCGCCTGCTGTGACCTCAGACTTATTGCTGTAGGGATTCAAGGTAGTAAAAAGGCTCAAGTGCCACCACGTCCATCATGTCTCTGATTCTTCCATCCTTTCTTGCCTGCCCTTATAGGCAGAAGAAAAATCCAGTGGTGGATTAGATTAATGGTTGTTACAGAGACTCCTCATGCTTTCGCTCCAGTGCACATTTCAGCCCAGATTGATATTTAATCTGGCGTGATCAAGTGTGGGTGGGGTGACACTGGATGAGTAGAGAACCCATTGGGATTTGAAATCAGCTCAGTGGTGACTCCAATTTCTGGGGTGAGATCTGCCATGGCATTACACAAGGTGACACACCTTCAAAAATTATATCCTGCTTTTCACCATCTCGGTCTCAAAGCAGCTTACAACCTTAAAAATATACAATGTACAAAATTTGCAACATAGATTAAACCTCAAAAATGTAAAACCCCAGAAATTTAAACAAAGAAGATCAGAAAAAAGTTAAACCCAGGAACATTCATGAAGTAAAAAACCCCTGAAATTAAATGGCTTTAACCAAGTGTCTGAAGCTCAACAGGGACACTGCCTGCCTGACTTCTATGGGAGGGAAGTCCACAGAGTTCAGCCCACAAAACTAAAGCCATGAATCGTTATTGACATGAGTCATACTTCTGGTCCACAGAGAGCCGCTAACAGTGGTCCCCTTTCCCTTTAAAGCTGACTATTAAAGACAGTAAGGTGCAACCCCATCTTTTAGATTTAGGGGATTTTAGATTTAGGGCAGTTATACCCATCTTTTAGATTTAGGGGAGCTAGTCTCAAACGTTTGTGGGGGAGACCTAGGTGTTTTTTGTGTGTGTGTGTGTGGAGGGGAAGTTATTTGTCCTGTCCTCAAGCTTTTTATGATGGAGGACCTCGGTAGCCACCCCGAACGACACGATCTCAAGATGGAAGGGGAGGGAACAGCTGCAGTCGCCTGCGATTCCTGCGCAATGTTTGCCATCTTGCCAAAGGTTGCAGGTAGAAGCAACAGAGCACACCGTCTCCACCAGAGAGGAGACAGGGGACTCCCCTGAGAAGGAGGATAGTTCAGCAACACAGGAGCCAGATATATGGAGAAACGTGACTCAAAGAAGTAGGAGGCCCAGGGTTCACTCTGATTGTTTAGAAATACACAATCGCTTTGAGGTCCTCTCCCCTAGCATGGAAGACGAAGAGCAGACTCCATTTGAGGATCTCTCCCTCATTACAGTCGATCAGGTATATGAAGACGAGCAGCAAAGTCAGTCCTCAGGGAATGTGCAGGCGACCTTGGAACAGACAGCTCACAGAAGAACCCCGACCAAACCCAAGAGGAGGCGTGTAGTGGTGATAGGAGATTCCCTACTGAGGGGAACAGAAGCAGTGATCTGTGGGCCTGACAAGATGTCTCGGGAAGTGTGCTGTCTCCCCGGGGCTAAGATCCAAGATGTAACTGAACGACTGCAAAAAATCATAAAACCCACTGACGAATACCCCTTCCTCTTGGTTCATGTGGGAACCAATGACACTGCAAACAATAGCCTCCAGAAGATCAAAAGAGACTACGAGGCTCTCGGCAGGAAATTGAAGCAACTAAATGCACAAATTGTCATCTCGTCTGTCCTCCCAGTTGAACGACGTGGCCCAGGGAGAGAGGGGAAAATAGTGGAAGTGAACAGCTGGCTTCGCAAATGGTGTAAACAGGAACGGTTTGGATTCTTAGATCACGGACTGCAGTTTCTTGAAGATGGACTTCTGGCAAGTGATGGGCTGCACCTCACAACGGTTGGGAGAAATGTTTTTGCCAAAAATCTCAGAAACCTCATCAGGAGGGCTTTAAACTGACTAATGTGGGGGAGGGAGACAGTGCTCCTGAAGGTAGGAGTCTATCAATTAATGAAGATGATCATCCAAATGTCATAGACCAAATGGAGCAAACAGCACGCGGACCTAGTGGAGGGAGGAAAAAATCCTTAAATAAGAGACACGGGGGAATGATTAATGGACTTCAATGTCTGTACACTAATGCGCAAAGCATGGGAAATAAACAAGATGAGCTTGAGCTCTTGGTACAGCAAACTAAATATGACATAATAGGCATCACTGAAACCTGGTGGGATAAGTCCCACGATTGGAATGTAATAATGGGGGGATACAATCTATTTCAGAGAAACAGACCAGACAAGAAAGGAGGAGGAGTGGCGTTATATGTCAGGGATGTGTATACCTGTGAAGAGATCCAAGATTTAGAACCTCAAAGCCAAAGTGAGAGCATTTGGGTCAAAATTAAGGGAGAGAAGAATAACAGAGACCTCATTGTGGGAGTTTACTATAGATCCCCAAGCCAAACGGAGGACATAGATGCTGCCTTCCTGGAACAGATGGCCAAGCATGCAAAAGGAAGGGAGATAGTAGTAATGGGGGACTTCAATTACCCGGATATTTGTTGGACGTCAAACTCAGCCAAGAGCATAAGGTCAAACAGATTCCTCACTGGCCTTGCAGACAACTTCATTGTCCAGAAAGTGGGAGAAGCAACAAGAGGAACAGCCATTTTAGATCTGGTCCTAACCAATGTTGATGACCTGGTTAGTGGGGTAGATGTGGAAGGATCATTAGGCGCGAGTGATCATGCTCTTCTGAAGTTTACTATACAGCGGAAAGTAGCAGCCAAGCATACTAGGACTCAATTTCTTGACTTTAAGAAAGCCGACTTCATAAAACTTAGGGAAGTGCTGGGTGAGATCCCATGGACAGCAATACTAAAAGGAAAGGGAGTTCATGATGGCTGGGAGTTTGTTAAGAGGGAGATAGTAAAAGCACAACGTCAGGCAATACCAATGAGACGAAAACATGGAAGGTGCCTAAAGAAACCAGGGTGGCTATCTAAAGAACTTTTAACTGAATTAAGATTAAAAAAGGATGTGTACAAAAAATGGAAAAGGGGGGAAACCACCAAAGAGGAATTCAAACAAATAGCCAGCACGTGTAGACACAAAGTCAGAAAAGCTAAAGCACAGAATGAACTCAGGCTTGCTAGAGAGGTTAAAAGCAACAAAAAAGGCTTTTATGGGTATGTTCGTAGCAAAAGGAAGAACAAAGAAACAGTGGGGTCACTCAGAGGAGAAGATGGTGAAATGCAAACAGGGGACACAGAAAGGGCTGAACTCCTCAATGCCTTCTTTGCCTCAGTCTTCTCCGATAAAGAAAACAATGCCCGACCTGAAGAATTTGGAGCAAATGATTCAGCAAAGGAAACACAGCCCAGAATAACTAAGGAGATAGTACAAGAATATTTGGCTAGATTAGATGTATTCAAGTCTCCAGGGCCAGATGAACTGCATCCAAGAGTATTAAAAGAACTGGCAGATGTGATCTCAGAACCACTGGCAGTCATCTTTGAGAATTCCTGGAGAACAGGCGAAGTCCCGGCAGACTGGAGGAGGGCAAATGTTGTCCCTATTTTCAAAAAGGGGAAAAGAGAGGACCCAAATAATTACCGCCCAGTCAGTCTGACATCAATAGCAGGGAAGATTCTGGAACAGATCATTAAGCAAACAGTCTGTGAGCACCTAGAAAGGAATGCTGTGATCACCAATAGTCAGCATGGATTTCTGAAAAATAAGTCATGTCAGACTAACCTGATCTCGTTTTTTGACAGAATTACAAGCCTGGTAGATGAAGGGAACGCAGTGGATGTAGCCTACCTTGATTTCAGCAAGGCATTTGACAAGGTGCCCCATGATATTCTTGTAAAGAAGCTGGTAAAATGCGGTCTTGACTATGCTACCACTCAGTGGATTTGTAACTGGCTGACTGACCGAACCCAAAGGGTGCTCATCAATGGTTCCTCTTCATCCTGGAGAAGAGTGACTAGTGGGGTGCCACAGGGTTCTGTCTTGGGCCCGGTCTTATTCAACATCTTTATCAACGACTTGGATGATGGACTCAAGGGCATCCTGATCAAATTTGCAGATGACACCAAACTGGGAGGGGTGGCTAACACCCCAGAGGACAGGATCACACTTCAAAACGACCTTGACAGATTAGAGAACTGGGCAAAAGCAAACAAGATGAATTTTAACAGGGAGAAATGTAAAGTATTGCACTTGGGCAAAAAAAATGAGAGGCACAAATACAAGATGGGTGACACCTGGCTTGAGAGCAGTACATGTGAAAAGGATCTAGGAGTCTTGGTTGACCACAAACTTGACATGAGCCAACAGTGTGACGCGGCAGCTAAAAAAGCCAATGCAATTCTGGGCTGCATCAATAGGAGTATAGCATCTAGATCAAGGGAAGTAATAGTGCCACTGTATTCTGCTCTGGTCAGACCACACCTGGAGTACTGTGTCCAGTTCTGGGCACCACAATTCAAGAAGGACACTGACAAACTGGAACGTGTCCAGAGGAGGGCAACCAAAATGGTCAAAGGCCTGGAAACGATGCCTTATGAGGAACGGCTAAGGGAGCTGGGCATGTTTAGCCTGGAGAAGAGGAGGTTAAGGGGTGATATGATAGCCATGTTCAAATATATAAAAGGATGTCACATAGAGGAGGGAGAAAGGTTGTTTTCTGCTGCTCCAGAGAAGCGGACACGGAGCAATGGATCCAAACTACAAGAAAGAAGATTCCACCTAAACATTAGGAAGAACTTCCTGACAGTAAGAGCTGTTTGACAGTGGAATTTGCTGCCAAGGAGTGTGGTGGAGTCTCCTACTTTGGAGGTCTTTAAGCAGAGGCTTGACAACCATATGTCAGGAGTGCTCTGATGGTGTTTCCTGCTTGGCAGGGGGTTGGACTCGATGGCCCTTGTGGTCTCTTCCAACTCTATGATTCTATGATTCTATGATTCTATGAACCCCGCAAACCCTATGTTCCATGTTATTGCTTTCAATGAGAACTATTCACAACTAACACTTGCCATATTGTGCCAAAAACCTTTCTCTGTTTAAGCACAATCACTTTATGCTTTTTATGATTTCCTTACGACATTTATTAGGTAAGCTTGGAGCTGTTGATGTTTTCTATTTTACTCTTTCATCTGTGTCTCTGTGCTCATTTTTCAAGCTTAGTGGGGGAAATGGCAACACGTTTGCCCCATGCCTTGTTTCAATATGTGGCATGATTATGGAAGCTGCTTCCTCATACGAGGAAGCCTGATGAAATTTCAAATCATTCTAGTCGGCCAGATAAACTAAACCAGGCTTCCACAGCTTGAGCTAAACACAACCGAACAACAGAGTCCACCAGAGACCAAGTAGGCATCCTGCTTTGGCTGTTGCCTGTAAAACATGGGACTGTCAAACACCTGGCAGACCACTGCAGACAGATGACGGGCTATGCTTGGCTTGGTGGTTCATAAGTTGTGTGGGCCTGAGCAAAATTAATCCTGTGGTCTGCCATCATGTGCTGCCCAGGCACTCCTTGAGATGTGCAATATATCAGTCTTAAGCCTAAACTTTACAGGGCTCTGATATACTGCCACATTCTTTTCAATATCAGGAAATGCTATATAACCAGTATAGATGAATGGAATGTTCCCGAGTATTGGAGATATTGTGGTTGTAAATCTGTGCCTGTGCACAGAGGCCATCGCTTACCTGAACTGCACCGAACTATGAACATGTGAGCAGTGCCAGATTTAGGACAGTGCAGGTGGTCCCCAAGGGAGCACAAAATTGAGAAGGACCATAACTGACAAGATCCGTTTGGGGGTGCCAAATTTTGGTCTTGCACAGGGCAACATAGTACAAAAGATGACCAAAGACTGCCCCAGATGTGCGGGGGATTCTGGGGAGGTTCTGGAAGTCCTGAACTGATGTCTGAGAGCACTTTTGGATTGGATGAGGGCAAGGAAGCGAAAGCTATAATTCAGGTCAGAGAGAGGTACTGTAGGGAGGGACTCTGGTGAGGACATCCTCATCCTGTTCTGGAAGGGACTGCGCTCCCCCCAAAGCAGGAGCCCTGTCTACTACCTGGGGCAATGTGAGAATATAGCATAGCCAGCCTTGACCATTCAGATCACCTGTTAGCCTCCACCCCTCCTTCCTATCTCTAAAACAGGCCCCATCTGTGAGAGAGGATGCTCAGGGGCGATCGTGTCAAAGCTGTGGTCATTTCTCCATTCCTGAGATCCACCAGGGCTTGAACATTATCATCATGTGGGCAGCCCTGCCTCTGGATGTATTTTATAAACAACAATATACATGCAATGGCAAATCACTGTTATGTCCTGATATGTTGTTGTTTAGTTGTTTAATCGTGTCCTGATACAGGGAGGGTCTTTTTCTAGTACGCCTTTTTCTCCACCTTTCCTTCTTAAGGAAGTGGTTCTGCTGACAGATAAACAAGCTTTCTATCAGAAAACTTGCTTACCTGTGCAGTAGCTGCTTCATCTCTTTATCAGCATCACAGGAATGGCTGTTTTGCTTTGTCCCCAAAAGGAGAAGGAGGTAAAATTACTAAGCTGCAAATGTGTGTGCCTGTTTGCAGAGTCTTACCATGGAAACTGATATCTCTCTAAAATGCTCCCCTTCATTCCAATGTCACTTCAGAGAGGACAGGCTAAAAGGATTATTTGCCTGCTCCTGACCTGCCCTCATTGTCTGAACAAGCAAAACGATTGAATGAATGGTGTAATTTAACCTCTGAGGAGATAACAGAATGAAATGTGCCCACCAACATTTGTTATTAGCATTTCCCATGAAGTGTCTGGGTCGGTTTCAAGGGGCCTGAGTCACAGATGGATATCAGGAACTCTCATAACTGTGGCCTGTTCTTGCCACTGAAATATAGGCACATTGCTGTAGGATCAAGCTGCCTAATATATGGGACAGGAATACTAGATATCAATACTTTTAATCCTGAAAACATCCCGATTCTGAGATGATGAGGCAACATTACTGGATTTCCATTTATATTTGCTAAACAAATGGAAAATGAAAGGTTATTGGGCATTATATGCTAGACTGATTGGCAGATGGGACCAATCACAAGATGCCAGATCCACCACCTTCATTTGTTAGGTGAGCAAACCTCCACAGAGTCTGTGTAATGGAGACAGGTCCTGCGTGATGGGCAGGCACACACTGCAATGGAAGACTGCTCCATGGTGGCTGGCCTTATGGAGCAAACGTACAAAACCAGAAAAGCCAGGGAGAATTCTGCCAGAGCAGAGCAGCCCTAAGTGCATTAGAAACTGCTTAGATGAGTGTGCTTTTGAGTTTATTTACTTAGCTATTTCTAGAATATACATCCCTTCAAGAACAGGTTCATAGCAGCCAGCAAATATAATGACTCATAATAATAACCTCAGTGGTTTGGAGCACCACCCTAGGTTTATGTGCTAGTTGTGTCCCCTCCTGGACCAAAATAGTATGGCCATGGTTATTCATGCTCTTGTAACTTCCTTATAGGATTAATATATTGTACATGCAGCTGCTTTTGAAGCTGGTTTGGAAACTGCAGTAAGTTCAAAACACAGTCATTGAATAGCAACTGAGATCATATTTCAGCTGTACTGAAACAGCTTCACCAACTCCCTGTCCCTTTCAGAGCTCAGTGAACTGTGCTGATGCTTACCTACAAAACCCTTCATGGCTTAGGGTCAAGGTATTTGTCAGATCATCTACACCAGAGGTTTTCAACCTTTTTGAGTCCGTGGCTCCCTTGACCAACTACCTTCTTTCTGTGGCCCCCCTGTGGGGCTCATGAGCCCAGTTATGCCCCCCCTTGCCTGCAGAGCTGGCAGCCTCTCTCCCTTTTTCAAACCCTCTCCCTTGTGGAGTGTTCCCTCCTGTTTTCTCCCCTTGCCGTGGGAGTCCTCTGGGCAGCCGCAGCTGCCACCCCTGGTCTCTGAGCTGCTCCCCCCACCCCAAAGAGAGGTGCCTCCTCACACCGTCCCACAGAGCCCTGGGAAGCACACCCTGGCCAGCCCCACCCAGAGGACCATTCGCTTGGGGAGCTTGTAGCCAGGTTTGCTGCAACAAACAGCTGTGCAAGCCTTTGGGAGACAGATGTGGGAGGGCATCAGAGGATGGAGGGAAGGAAAGAGGGACAGAGGCCAGTGCTGCCCACGGCACCCCTGACCATCATTCAAGGCACCCCAGGGTTTTCAAACCACACCCATAACTGATCTACCTGATCACTGAGATCATTATCTGAAACCCCTGCAATCTGAGGAAGGGAGGGTGGCGACCAGGAGAGAATCTCTTTGGTTGTACTACCATGCCTTTAGAACAGGCATAGGCAAACTTGGCCCTCCAGATATTTTGGGACTACAACTCCCATCATCCCTGACCACTGGTCCTTTTAGCTAGCGATGGTGGGAGTTGTAGTCCCAAAACATCTGGAGGGCCAAATTTGCCTATGCCTCCTTTAGAATGTTTCCCCGGGGAAATTGGAGAAATGTAGGTATTTCTCAGGTGAATTCTATTAGATGATACATCAACCAGGAAGATTGTGTTTTTATTTTGTACACACATGTGGTGTATGCTATTATGCTCTATTATCAGAATGCCATTATTTGCTGTGAATACAAAGGTTTGGTATTTCTTAACAGTGCACCACTTCTTACCACTTTGTTGGTATCTGTCTCTCAGAAGAGACAATGGAGTGCACCTCTGAGGGTGAAGCCAAATCACTGGAGAATCACAGCGCCTGCTGTGGCTGCAGAGACTGGTAACTTGTAACTGCTGCCTCCCACATTGTTTTTGGCATGTTAGCAGCACCAAAGTGGCCTCTCTGGGGCACAAGCCTGGGCAGTATGTATGGAAGTACTGGGCTGATCAGACAACCCCTCCCTCTTGGCCCTGCTGATGTGCTCCAAAGAAAAGGAGACCAAGACGTTTGGCACCAGCTTGGCTGCAGAAGTTGCCAGACGGAGGCATACAAGACATATTACCATTGCTTGGGAGTCTTTGAGCTGACCTGCCAGTTTCATCTTCAGGTACAAGTTTCCTTGTGTACAAATGGCTAAACATCAGGAAGAAGCTTCTGGCAGTTACAGCTGTTTCACAATGGAATTGACTCCTTTGGGAGGTGGTGGACTCTCCTTCGTTGGAGGTTTTGAAGCAGAGGCTGGATGGCCCTCTGTCATGGATGCTCTAGTTGAGATTCCTGCATTGCAGGGGGGTGGACTAGATGACCCTTGGGGTCCCTTCCAACCCTACAATTCTATAATTCTATGAAATACAGATTTGCTTTTTGAAAACTCTCCCCACTGACAAAAGGACCAGGCATTTTTTTTATTTGACTGATCAGTGGTTTGTTTCTTTGGCAGCTGAAAAGGTTACAGAAAAAAACAGAGCAAGCCGCAGCACATCACTGTCTTGGATTCTAGCCTAAATTTTGCATTTTACATTTAGAACTGAAGTTTGCAGGCTACATATCAGAAACAGCATGTTTCTAGGTAATTAGTGTTTAGAATCAGTTTGTGAAGCTAAAGCTGCTCCAGATTGCAGTAAACTATAGAAAAAGAAAAAAGAAAAGTTTTGTGTGTACATGTATGTGGGTGCCTTCATGTACAATTGCCAAGCTAACATCTGCAAGTAATACATGCTCTGCTAAGAGCCATAATATTGTCATGGTTATGGCCCATTCACTAAAAATCATATGTGTTTTAAGCTTTGCATTGTTTTGCATAAAAATCTTTCTTAGGGATAGAATCATAAAATCATAGACTTGTAGAGTTGGAAGGTGTGGGATGTATTCTTACTAGAACAGTCAACATTTTCCTAAAACAATATAGCCTCTCCTGCCTTCCTTAAGATTCCCATGGAAGGGACCATGAGGGTCATCTAGTCCAACCCCCTACAACGCAGGACTCTTTTGCCCGACATGGGGCTTGAACCCACAACCCTGAGATTAAGAGTTTTACACAAATAGGGGCACAAGCTGCAACTTTCCACAGCTCCCCATACCTGCAAGTATGCCTGCTATCCTATTTCCTCTGTTCTTCCAAACCAAAATGTGTGCAGTAATAAGATGGGAAACATGTGGCTCTCCAGATGTTGCCAGAATCCATTTGTCCCAGCCAGTACGGCCAAATGGTCAAGAATGGAGGGAGCTGTAGTCCAGCAGTACCTGGGAAGCCATTGGGTCACTGGCTACCTCACCCATGCAATATAGGGTAGGTGAGAGTGCCTTTTAATCCTCTAGCCTAGGAACATTTTTCTATGGCTCCCCCCCTCAATCCCTGTGTTGTGATTTTGCTGTCTTATAGTTTGTTTGCTGATTGATCTATGACATTTTATTGTGCTCCATTATTTATTTGGTTGTGCTGATAATGCAAGTCATCACTTTGGGAGCAATGATATGGAAATAAATTGCATCAATCAATCAATCAATCAATCAATCAGAACAAAGCTACTTGGTATGTTCTTTATTATGACTTTAGTTGGGAAAGGTCAACATTTAATCACTAAAATAAGTGAAACAATTTCACAATTCCTCCTGTAGTTATAAATGCAAAATAGCTTGTTAGAAACAATAATTTAACTCAAACATTTCACTGCATCATTGACATCTGTGAACACCTACAAATCTAACCCAAAATTTATCAGTTCTATGCTGTCTGGAATGTGTGTTTCGCTGTAGGGCTCACAACAGGCATAAAATTGGGTCTTTGTGTATGCTTTGGTTCCAAAGGAGTTCAGAGAAGCTGTAAAATGTGATATGGTCTGCACAATTCTGCTTTCCAAAAAATCTCAGCTTCTCTTTTTCTTTTCTTTTCTTTCTCTTTCCCTCCCGCTCCAGTCCCTTTCTTCCCTTTACTCCCCCTTCTCTATCCTTTACTTCAAGCTTTTATGGCTATGAAGATATACTTGAAGCTGTGTGGGTAAAAAGCTGAGAACCCAGGAGGGGCTTCAGTGCTCTCTATAGCTCCTTAACTCTCCCCATGACTTACTGAAGCAGAATAAACTGTGCAGATAGTAAGGAGGCAGTTATCTTTTTTTGTTGAAGAGTTTGGATTACCTTCTTGCAGATTTCTTACTTATTAAGTGCAGTATGCATACACTTCATTTCATAGCCTGATATTTAACTTTTTAAGATATTGAAGGACATGGGCGTAGCAAGGGTGTTTGTTAGGGGGGCAGGCCTTTTGTTGGGGGGGGGAGAACCTCTGCAAATCAGAGCAAATCCACTGAAATTAATGAACATGACAAACTTAGGTTCATTAATTTCAGTGTGTTTGCTCTGAGTATTACTTACTTGAATACAACTCTTTGAGTTAAGAAGATCTGTGTGACTTTGCGCTGAGGATTTTATTTTCTAAATCTACCGACGTATTTTCGTGAGTTGATAGGGAAAGGTTTAAAGGTAAAGGTACCCCTGCCCGTACGGGCCAGTCTTGACAGACTCTAGGGTTGTGCGCTCATCTCACTCAAGAGGCCGGGAGCCAGCGCTGTCCGCAGACACTTCTGGGTTGTCAACCACTGACAACAAGGAAGTGATATTTCAGTAGCATTATTCATTTAAATATCATCATAACCATTGATAGTACTATCCCCCATGAATTTTTACAGGCATCTACAGTGGTGACCATCAGTAACTTCCATATATTAATTACATGTTGTGTGAAGAAGTACTTCTTGTTGTGTGCCCTGGATGTACCAATTGGGTGATTGTGAATTCTACCAGGGTTAAGTTTTTTTTGGGGGGGGGGGCATGTGTGTATTTACTTTCTGCAGACCATGCATAATGTCATAAATTGTATCATGTTCCCCTTAGTAGGTTTTTCCTCCTTCAAAACTAAAAAGCCTTGCCTCCTATAAAGAAGTGTTTAGATTTGCCCTTCCCCACTACAACTCCCTGAACAGCTGAACAGCACAGATGCCAATTATCTAACAGGCACTGCTGTGTACACGAGTCCCAGGGTCATGGCAATAGCCTCAGGTCCCATCTAGATCAAATATTGATGATACAAGTTTACCTTGCCACTCACGCTCCAAGTTCATGCACATCTTAACTTCAAATAATACCCCCGTCTGTCAATAATATGTCTGAATTCTAAACAACAGTCATTGCCTCTATTCACAGACCAGAAATTATTGCCTTGCAAACATTCAAGCCAGTATGAATGCAAACTAGGCTTAGCATCCAAGAGTGAAGTCATTTCACTCCTCCCTCAACTCGGAGTCTTTTTCAGCATTTATAATCTGCATAGCCACAGAAACAGACCTTCATCTCTCATCTTTCATTCCCTGTGTCCCCATGTACTATCATCACCTCTCATTTTATAGGTATCACATTTTCTATAATTAGCATACTAAACTGCTAAATATCATGGGTCACATCACATGACTCCACTTTGATTTACTGAGAATCTGGCACAATAGAAACATGCATCCACATCTTGAGCAAAAGGCGCTCGGTGCTTTAAAAGAAGATTTTCTCTTGCATAGCGAAAACCTTTCCTCTGTATTGGTGTTTTTTTTTTGGTGGTACATCTGAACATGTTACTTATTTAAAACAAAACTCGTGGTGGCAGCTGTGCCGGCCAGTTTCCAGTAAATTGGTCAGGATTAGCCATCTTCCTGAGAGCAGTTTTACTAGAAGGAAAGTGTGAAAAATTGTAGTGAAGCTGACAACATCTTAAGTTTATGTGAATTTAGATCATAGGAGCCAATTCCTAGGGTCTGAGGTGCCTTCAACCCCCACCCCATAAAATATTTGAGGGGACCAGGCCCCCCAAAGTTCCCATTCAAATGCTGTGTGTGTGCTGTGTCATGTGATTGGTTATGTGGGATGGGGCTTACCTGGGGCCCCCAGTATTTTATTCAAGTTGGCATCCCTGACTCAGGTTGTAACATTCTCATCTGATTCTCACATGAATCAGAAAGGGAGGATGAGTTTTTATGTCAGGGAAGGGTGGGCTGGTGGATTCTTTTAGTTAATTCTGATAAAGTGTTTAGTATGACCTATTCCATACTGTGGAAGCACCAAATGTGTGCTAAAATAAAAAGGACTGCTGAGCCACCACTTCAGGAAGAAATGACTGAGCGTGGAGAAGCAAGGAGGAGGCGACACTTAATCCTTTCCATAGTCACTATTTCACTTCTCCAAATCCCCCTCAGCTCCCTTGGCAGACTTCCCTCTCCCTACAGCAGGCCGGTGTTTGCAGAAACCCAAAGAGGGAGAGCAGCTTGAGAGTGAGGAGTGGTAGGTGCTTCTCTGCTCATAATTGCCCCTCTCAGTGTGGCTATTCAAGTAAAAGCAGAACAGCCACATGAAAGTTGTGATTAGCACAGGTATGAACCCTGACATATTCCGTCAGGCACACTAACAACATTTTAGTTGAAACAAAACAAAAAAAAATCTCCCAGTAGCACCCTAGAGACCAACTAAGTTTGTTATTGGTATGAGCTTTCGTGTGCATGCACACTTCAAGTAAAAAGCTCATACCAATAACAAACTTAACTGGTCTCTAGGGTGCTACTGGAAGGAATTTTTTTTGTTTGTTTCAACATTTTAATAAGGCATCCACAGAAAACAAAGAAGGGGGGAGAACTTGTCAGAGTCTAGTAGTGAGTTTTTCTTCTGTGTTAACTGGAAATGCCAGGGATTGAGCCAAGGACTGTCTGCTAAACTGCGACTCCTCTCCCTTATCTTTTTTCCTGACATTCAGGCCGCCCTTGTTTTCTTTTCTCTACCATTTTAGCAAGCCTCCTCCATAGGTTTTTGTAGCCAGACTGAACACATTGTTATCGGTTACAATTTTGGACAGAATTGAAAGCAAATATTAGTTGGGGAGTACAATAATTTCTCTCAATCCACAGACATTTCATGAAAAGGGAGTCTTGACCACAAAGTATAAATTAATTCCTAACATATAAATATAAAGCAAACACTACACACAGAGGGAATAATGTCCCGATGGGAAATGTGATTATCCTGAAAGAAGGTACAGAAACAGCCACTGATGTACTGGTGCCAGTTGAGTTTGCGAAATTGAAAATAAAAATGGTTGGCTGGGTGATGTACTATGATAGTCATTTGTATGAAATCCTCTTTTTAAAAAGGACTTAGGTGACATTTGCCTGTAAGTGTAAATTCCCATGGGCATCACAGCTTGATGCTAACCTGCTACTTGTGAATGCAGAGTAAAATGTTGTATGCGCAGGGCTCATGTTATATTGGTCACAAGTCACTTGACATAAAACTTTGTTTCCAGTTTCCAGTAAACATTATTACAGTATAAGTTTGATGCTTAACCCCTGAAACATTTGCTCTTTGTGTGTATTGCCTTTTTAGAGAAAATGCTTAACCAAGTTACAGATAAATTCTTGAGGTTGCAAAACTGTTACATTGGTCACATATTTTAAAACACAATGAAAATAAAGCATACAAACTACTTCTGGCATACTTCTTGGTTCTTTTTGTTGGGAAGATCAAGCCAGCTAACAAAAAAAATGTCAATTGGAGTTAAATAATATTAGGTAAAACAAAAAAATATTATATAAAGGAGCCTACAAATGCTATGTTGGTCACTAGAGAATTACCTGTAATCAGGTGAAGTCTGTGTCTGCTCAATCTGCTGTCCATGTGCTGTCAATAAGCATCTTCAGGGCTGCTGCTTCCCCTTGTTAGGGAACTTTCTCTTTAAACCAGACAGAGCTGTTCTTCGAAAAGTAGGAGACATGGGCCATGCTAGAGCTGAGGGGATGCAGGCCACCTCCCTGTCCCTCCCCCACCATCCTGATAGGTAACAGTGATTCTGTAGTCAAGAGGCCAGGTCCCTGGTTCTGCCCCTCCGCAATAACCCCTCATGCCTCAGGCAGCGAAATGTGTTGAGCTGGTCATAGCTCCTTTTGAAGCTGGCTGTTATTCTCAACAGTTGGAGACTCTAGATACACGGCAACATTTTGCGCCAGATTGTCATCTGTAATTCTGCAGTTCATCTCTGTAGCTGTTACCACAATTCAGTGTTGGGTTCCAAACCACTTTATGACAGCTTAGAATCAAGTGATTGCTCACTATAGGCACCAGATGATAAAACGCATCAGTGGCAGCAACAAGCAAAATTTATCCCTCTGGGATTTTTCCAGACTTCCTCTGAAAAACATTGTTAGCTAGCTTGTTAGCATTTATTCAACATTTACAAGAAGTATTTCAAGTGGTGTATACTGAGCTGAAAAAAGACAGATTATCAATTCCTCATTTTAGTAGCCATTATTTGACAACTGCTGTTTTCCCATCTGGACATAACTGACAGCCATGACTAGAATTTATTCTCCACTGCTTTTAAGAGCAAATTGTGTTCCAACTTGTAGCTATTATTTTATTTTATTTAATCATTAAAATATTTCTTCCTCTCAGCCAAACTCTCCAGAGATCATGATATGAGCTGGTTTATAAGCACTGTAAAAAAAATATTTTTTACTGAAAATAGAATTAAAGTTATACGTAGTAAAAAGACTCCATTGACACTAGCAATAAGATCAACAATAATATGCTTTGGAGAATTAAAAGGTCCTCAAATGGCACTTAAAAGCATTAAGAGTGGGCATGTGACAAATTGACACAGGTAGGGGATTCCAAAGACAAGGCAGAGGAAGCCCTCAAAGGCAGGGATGCTCTGAGCTGGGCTTTTTAATGATTGGGCAGTGTACCTGAGGCACAGGCAGGAAGAATAAGCTTAGATATCTCCCCACTAGCCTCAGCAATGCCACAGAGTAAATTTCTAAGTCTTTGAAAGTGGAAAGGCATCTAGCAATAGCTAAATTTGGAGAATTCATTGTAGACGGGCACCTAGTAACAGGACATTACTCAAAAGATGGGAGGTTGGACACCTCCAAGGTTCCACTACCTCCAGATAAGAATTTTTCTTTTGAAAGTATTGGGTCCTACAGCTGTTTTGAGAAAACTAACACCATGGGAAGTGGTAACTGTAATATCCCAACTTGTTTTTCCCAACTCTTTTCTCTTAGAATCCCACTAACCTGAACAAGGGGGGGGGGGTCATAAACCAAACTCTACTGGTGGTACTGTCTTCTCATCCTGACAGCATGAGCAAGAGGTTTGCAGGCACAGATCGTGCTCATAGTAGTAACCAGCCCAACCTTGGTTGGTTTTTTTATTATTATTACAATTATATCCCACCTCTTCCCTCCAAGAAACCCAAAGCAGCTTACACAATCCCCCCTCTTCTCCCTTTTATCTTCACAATAACCTTGTGGAGTCAGTAATTGGCCCACTACGTCACCCAGTGAGTTTCATGGCCAAGTTGGGACGGGAACCTGGAATTTCTGAGACCAGCACACTGTAGGGACCTCCCATAAACAAGAGAGTCCTCAGTGCAGTGCCTAAAGGAAACAGGGAGCTCACAGAGACCTACCAGCCTGCCTTCTGGGTCTCTGCTCCCTTCATTGCCCCACTAGAAATAATAATGCCCACTGGCCAGGCTTGCTGGCCCTCAAGAGAACATCTGGCCTAAAAGTAGGTCCAAAAATATTGAAGACTATGGCCAAGCTCTTATCAAGAAGTACTAAAATCAACTAATATTTTACCATTTTGTATAGCTAATGTGCCGTGCAGTGCTATTTTTCTGGAAAAAGAGGTGCCAGAGATCACCCTGAACTTCTCCCTTGTTCTCTTAGATTGGCCATGGTGCCCACCTGGGAGGTGCTGGAGTTGAGCTCTGGTGAGTTCCAGCTGGAAAAAAGCCCTGGTGCCATGGTATGTCACATCTGACAGTTACAAGCTTGACGTTTTATATTTGATTACTGCCATGATAAATCAAAAGCTATCAATAAGTGTACAGAGCTCAGCTTCTGAAGTAAAATTACATCTTCAACATTCAGATTTTGAGTTTCACATTTTGATAGATCAAATTTTAACCTCAAGCAACTGTCAAATATTTGAATACTTTTTCCAGCTGTAAAAGGTCACAGTAGGGCTTTCCCCCACGAGGGGGTTATCTCATAGAATCATAGAGTTGGAACCACCCATAGGATCATCTAGTCCAATGCCCTGCAGTGCAGGAATATACAGCTGACACTTACAGGACAGGATCGAACCTGCAACCTTGGCGTTGTCAGCCCCACACTTTGACCAACTGAGCTACCCAGGGCTTGCTGCCAAGTAAACATGGTTAGGATTGTGCTGCTAAGAAGGTCTTCATGAGAAACAGAAGACCAGAGAATGGAATGAAGTCACAAACAGAAGTTTTTGTCCATCTTTTATTTGTTTGCTATAAAAATATAAAATCAGAGAAGATCAATACAGACTTGTCCTTTTACACTAGGGGTTAGAGGCATGTATACACTGGCAAAAATAGGGCTTTCACAGCATAGAGTCAATGGGACGGGGGGGGGGTAGAAAGCCTTGGAGAAGAGAGGGGGACCTCTTGCCACCTCGTGTTTTGAAAACATGCCTTTTTGCTCACATTGCCAGTACCAAAACGCATCACAATTAAATTAAAAAAGAAGAGGGGGTGGAATGCTCCTTCAAAAAGAATATAGAGCCACCTTTGTTCATTTTGCCTATCTTTTGATGAGGAAGATGGTAAAAGACACAAATTGGGGATACTATTCTTTTTGTTTGTGAGAATGCATTTCTCAAATATAGGGAAATATTTTTCAATGATTCATTTTTGTCCAAAAGAAAAAGTGCTACAATGACACTTTGAGGCCAGACCCATCCGAAGGAAAAAGTGAGCCCTGCTGTGAGGTGAAGGCAGAGTTGCAGAGTTGGCCAGCCGGACTACGAAGCAGTAAACTCTGGGTACTAAAACCCATAAAACTGTATTTTATTTTGAAACAGATGTATTGGGAAAAGATTGGTTGCCCTTTAGAATTCTTTTATTTTTCTCACCTCAGTTGGGCATTTGAATGTCTGCAGCCAGTGACCAATAATGTTTTCTTGGGGTTTCCCCCTTGCCCTCAGGGGTATAAATCCAATGGTGTGTGCCTTCATCTGAGACTCACAGAAAAGGCGGCGGTGGCAAAGCATTTGTGGTTGGTTGGTTTTCGCCCATAAACCCCTCTCCTTGGGCTCGATACCCTCAGCCCAGCCACCCAGCCCGCCAAGGACCTCTGGCCTGCGATCCAGCCAGGTTGGGGCCCCAGCACGGCTGCAGCAGCCTTGTCAACGGCCACAGCTTCTCATCTCCTCAAACCTTGCTTTGCAGGGGGGTGGGGAAGAGTTGCTCAGGCACTTTGCCCCCTCCAAGCTGCCTTCGCCTCAGACGCCATTTCCCGCCTCTTTCTCCTTCTAGGATGAGGAGGCTGGGGCCGAAAGTCCGTGGATGGTGGCTGCCAGGGAGTCTGCTGGGGTTTTGCCCCCAGGGCTGGAGGCTTGTTTTCTGTCCACAGCTGCAAGACAAGGGGGGCGAGTTCTTGTTATTATTATCATTACCACCTCCCCCCGCCTTTCTTCCTGACGGGGACTCACGGTGACTTACAGATAAAAAATAAGAGCAGTTGGAAACATAGGGGGAAACAATCATTAAAAACAATTTGACCTTGATAGAATTAGAACACACAGACTTATATATATTCTAGTAAAACCATACAAATAATTACAGTACAGTAAAAAATAGTATGGCACCGTAGTATACTATAGTATGGCAGCCCTTCCATTAAAGAAGATAAAGAAGCGTGTGAAGCAAGTTGTGTCAGCAGCAGAGGCACAAAGGTGTGCTCAGAGATCACACCCATGTTTCCTATAAAATTACGGTAATTAATTAAGGCCCCAAATCCAGCTGTAGTTAATTATAACCCGACATCTGTACCCCGGGGAGGTGGTAAACTCTTCAGATGGCAAAGGGCCCTTCACGTCATGGAAGGCCCTGCCATACAAATCAATTCCAAGCACATGGAAAACCAGATATTACAAAGAAAGGCTCCAGCCTTTCCTCTGCTTTCCTATTTGTGGGAAACTTTTATTTTCTCTTTTCTTTTTCTTTTCTTGGATGAGGAAATGTTCTTTCCAATATGCCACATGTAGTGGTACCACCCAGGCACACGTTTGCTGCCTCAGAATTAGGCCTTTAATCACATTAAAAGCCAGGACTAAAGGGCACCATCCATTATCTTCCATGGAATTGAGTTACAACTTCTTTTTTTTAGCTGGGTGGGACTATAAGGACTGAACAGAGTAGCATAGGTATATCTTGGGTTGCTTCACACTTTGTGCTTTTAAGGGATATTTGAGAAAATGTTTCCATTTACCCAATAAAGCTTAACCTTTGAATGTGACAGAGGGTTTGCATATGTATTGCGGAAAGATATTTGGCTAGGATGGCTAAGGCTTCTCTAGGGTATGTAAGTACACATTTCCTCCTGCTGCATAATGTGTGAAACAATTATATGCACACTGTCTGCATCTACAGTGCATGCACATACATGGGAAAGCGTGTCCCAGTCAGAGTTGCCAGGCAGGCATACATAGGTGCTGAGTTATGTTATGACTGTTAAGTTATGTACACTTGGTACTTACAGTAGCTGCTGTGTGAAGTGGGAACAGACAGTGGCAGGGAAATTTCTGCCATGGAGACAGTGGACAGTTTTTCTCTTCTTTCTAGAACAACCATCAGTCCACAACCTAGCAAGCTTCATAACACTGGTTACTCAGAATCCCTGTAAAATTATTTTCTTTTCACTGTGGGGAATCAGAGCAAATGCTCTCCTTTGGCAAACTTCAGCAAAGGAGCCAATGAATTAAAATAATTGGGTCTTCTTCAAATAACAGTAGAGCGGACTATATATATTTACAAAAGGAGTCCCTTCACACGTGTCACTTGGTCTCCCATCACCTCATTGCACAGGGCTTGATATCCAGAACTGTCAGCTGGCTGTGTGATCTGCCTCCACCGAAAAGTTATGTGAGCTGATATGAAACCTCTCTTGCTTCTATGATCTGTGGCAAATCATTCACACATGGAAGTCACCACTTGACTGCAGTTAATGAACATGCATGTGTGAACATGATCAAAGAGTATTCTGCTACACCTGGCAATCCCAAAACACCAAGGCATATCTTAAACATGGAAATACCAGGGACCTGTGGTTTGGAACACACTATCATACAAGCACACTGCTCCCGCTCATTAGAAAAGAAGGGGCACAGAAAAACTTGTCCCTGTAGCAACACCCACAACGTCACATAGAAAATTGTACAATCTCTTTTCTCAAAACAGGCCTCATATCACACCCATTAACCGCCTCCTTCTCATACCTACCCAAAAGAAAGTGTTGAATGAATGTAACTAAATTTGTTCACATTCGTTCCTTGTGATGATTACTATGTAACATTTACTGTCTGATTCCTCTTCCCTTTCTTGTCTCTCCCCACTCCCATGTGTGTCTTTCATTGGCATTTGCTTGCTAAATGGGTAGGAACCAGTCTTTGACTCTGTAAAATGCTTATTTATAAGTATTTAATATATGATTTTTAAAAAAACAACCACCACCAAAGGTAGATTGGAAGGAGGAAGAGGCAAGGTGCAATATGAGCAACAACAACAAACCCATTTGACATGCAATCTAATTCTATGTTCCTAAACTGGGTCCATTATTCTGCATTCTGCAGATGGATCCCTTCACTCAGCAACACAATAAAAAGAGAAGCAGATGCTTTCAGGGGAGCTGCAATAAATTCAGCACTTGAAACCTGGCCTACGTTTGGCAGAGGATAAGAAGTACCCAGGATACCCTACACACCTGTGCTTAATACCTTCTGTACCTTTGCATAGCCATTTTCTAAATGCATTTACTTGGAATTAAGGTCTGCTCCTTTTATGGGAACCAGATTGCTTCCAAGTAATTTTGTTTAAGACTGCAGCTGCCCACTGCTTGCACTCCCCTTCCCAAATTAGAAGCAAATATTTAATTAGTATTAGAAGTGCTATTGATTTCAGTGCTTAAATGCACTAGAAACATAAACCACAATGAAAACTTACAAACAAATAGTTTAAGGTGGTGATATGCCTTAACACAATGATAAACTGAACTGAAATAAGATAATGTGAACATATTCTTGTGCCTGTTGTTTTAAATGTGTGTGCTTTAAAAAATCAAGTCTTGTGCAACAACCCTACCCCCAAATATGAAGCACTTTTTGTTTCAACAAAAATCCCCAGAACCAAAACTCACATGTGGAAACAATTTAGTGGTTCTCAAACTTTTATCTCTGGGCCACACTTTCAAAATAAAAAATTGCTTTTGCCACACCGAATCTTTTTATTGATAAGAAATACATATGAAAATCAAAAGAAACAACTCCTAGCTGCACTTGATTTATAACCTAGAACGCAACTAGTTTATAATATGATCACGGGGCATCCATAAAGTATAAAACACAAATCCTTCCCAAATATAATTATAAACCAGCCTCTTACAGAAGTACCTTAAGTATACATGCAAACTCAATATGAGGAATGAGCTTGCTTTTGCCAGGTAATCTCATTTATCTAGGTATAGTTTGAGACAAACTCTCATCTTTTCATCAACACAAAGAAACCTTTCCCTTTTCTGATCTTTCATATTTGTCGGAGTTGAAATCCCTGTTCACAACAATATGTCATGGAGAACTATAGAAGAATAGCCAGTGTTCGTGCTCTCATTTTGAAAATGTATATATTCATATCATGCAAATTAAAAATAAAAATGATACTCTACTATACTGCACTGAAAAGTTTAAGTGTTTCTTTGATTGCCTCTGAATCTTCTTGCCACGCTTGCTATCCTCTCCTGCCACACCCCTGGAGAACCACCGCAGAAGCCAGTGGAGCAGCCCTGATAAGACAGCTCTTCCGCAGCGGCGCTAGGAGCCTTGGCACAAGGCATCCTTCTCTTGCGCTGTACTCATCTTAGGCAGGAGAGGTTCCCTGCGGGTCTAGACGGGGCTCTGCCTCAGGCACCTATAGAGCTGGGCTGAGTCGCGGGTTTTAGCACAAGGAGGTCACGCGGTGAGAAGCTGCACTCCACTCCGAGCCGCTTCGGTCCCCGCAGCCTCTTCTTTTCCCAAGCGCGTTTCTTATTTCCGGTTTGGTACGTGAGGGAGGGGAAGTCAAGGAAGAGCGGAGGATACACGACCCCCTCCCACGGCGCAACCCCCTCCTTATACGTGATTGGGACGGAGCAGGGTTTGAACAAGAGTTTGCTGCTGACACGTGTACCGTGGGCGCTTAGAGCCCAAGTGCCGCCCAAGATAGGACTGGGGCACTCTGGCTTAAATGATTTGTGGATGTCAGGCTGGCAAGGACAGAGGCAGCTTGACTCCAGCGTCGAAACTAATCAGAAAGTGACTTTATTTCTGTAATGAAAAGCAAAACAAAAAACCGGTGAGCCAAGAGGCTGCATAGGTTTTAGAACAAGTGCACCAATTCCTCCTTGCATGTTCCCAGTTGGAATTCTCAGACTTTGGCCGCAGCAACTTTGAAAAGAAACAGTAAGAGCGACAAGAGCTTATGCTGTGCTTAGAGCGTCTAGAGCGCTTCACGTCTTTCATGCTGCCGCCCTTACCTGTAAGGCAAATCACCAATCCCAGAGGGGAGAGGGGGGGGTGAGGCTGGGGCAAATGCAGCTTGCTTTAGCCAATAGAATGAGCTCGTGATATGGGCGAGATTTAAACCAGAAGTGGCGATTCCATTACCAAACTATAGCAACAGTCGTGCCTTGTAAACGTTGCTTTGGCTTTGGCTTGACTTACTGGGCTCCTCTCCACCTGCCGCATTTAAAAAGAAAAGGGGAGCCCGCGCCTATTCCGTAGGCATTGACTCCAACTTTTGCCGAGAGTAAAGAAGTATTAACGGGGCATAAGACAAAAAACTCTGAAAAGAAACCATCTCTCTAGGGGCCACGTAGGAAAACAACCGCTTCAGGTCTAAGACATTAGAAAAGGTAGTCTCTGTTTAGCAGAAAATATCGGTTTAGCCACTGCCGGTTTTGTTAAAGGACAGTCAAAGGCTAAAAGGGCGCGCCTGTTTCTCATTAGGCAGCGTAGAACAGTAACACCACAATCCTAAACCCACGGATTCCAGTGCTTAGGATCGCAGCCTAACACTGCATGTTCAGCAAAAGGAAAGCAGAAACGCCGGTTTCCACTGTAAAATACATTCTTGTGTTTTTCTTTTTTTTTAATTCACGCTTTTATTACAGACAAGAGAGAAAGGACTTGGGGGAGGTAACAGTTCTTCTAAAATACTTGATTCCCGCTAGTTTGTGAAACATGGTGCATTTGGAAAGACCAGACGAATCTGGCCACTATATGTGCCATGAAATATCCCTAAAGGTAAAGGTACCCCTGACCTTAAGGTACAGTCGCCGACGACTCTGAGATTGCGGCGCTCCTCTGGCTTTACTGGCTGAGGGAGCCGGGGTTTGTCCGCAGGCAGTTTTTCAGGGTCATGTGGCCAGCATGACTAAGCCGCTTCTGGCAAACCGGAGCAGCACACGGAAACGCCATTTACCTTCCCGCCGGAGCGGTACCTATTTATCTACTTGCACTTTGATGTGCTTTCCAACTGCTAGGTTAGCAGTAGCAGGGACCGAGCAAAGGGCGCTCACCCCATTGCAGGGATTGGAACCGCCGACCTTCTGATCGGCAAGTCCTAGGCTCTGTGGACAACAATTCACTTGAGTATGGCTCGATTTCCGACGGATCATTCGGTCATATATTTAAAAAGGCTGAAACAACTGGTATCTTTTGGATGAGGATTCAACATAGCTCAGTCCAAATCAACAGCAATTTTGTTGTTGGTTTCAGCGCATGTGAACTGGACCAACTAACTAGAAATTCGCTGGGGGGAAATGGCTCAGTATTATTTACAGTCCAGTCCTAATCACGTCTATTCAAAAGTTAATCTCTGAGTAGGATCCAATTCCCAGTAAGCGTTTTATTCTTAAAGTTAGATAGTGCACCAGAAAATTGGGGAGTAAGAAAACGAAGCGGTGTCTAAAATATAAGCCATTTTGTTGTATTTGCAGACTTTAAAATCAAGTCTTGCAATGAATAGGTTAATTAATTAAAACTTCTTAGTTTATTTAAAAGAGAAAGAGAGAGAGAACAATTAGACTTACTTAAACCTATAACGCCTCGAGTAATGCTTCTTCTCTTTATTGCTTCAGAAAACGGACTTGCTCCCTATCAAGATTTATGGTCAACTGCTTCCATAAAATGATTGCCTATGGTACTGAAATTATTATTTCTCTCAAATAAAATTAATCTCTGTCAGTGTCTGCGTGGAAGTGTGCGCTCTGGCTCATAGTATATTCCTGACCCATTTATTTTCTGTTCCCTCGCCTGCAAGAAAAATATGCAAATACTACTTTCACTCAAAGGATGATTACTAAAACCCTGGATGGTTTTCCCAGAACTGCTCATTTTATTTTATTTTATGAACTGGCACCTAAAGAGAGAGGAGGGGGAAAGGAAGGCATATTTTTCGAGTTAAGAGGTATTTCTTACTTTCTGTTTGACTGGCACGCTTTGTAAAATATCTGAATTACTATATAAAAGTAAGTTTGGAAACGTCTACGTGGTCTACTGAGGAGGGAGCTGTAGGGCTTTGTTTTTAAAAACTTTCATTTTTGGTGGGCTCTTTCCTGACATTTTCATGAAACAAATGTCAGAACATCACAGAACAAAACTGCCTTTTTGTCTACCGTCTTAAGATAGTACTATTCATACCAGGAAGTAAGTCTCATTGAATTCAGTGGTGCTGAGCTCTGAGTAAACGTGCTTAGGTTCTTACTAGACAAGTCTCAGTGATTGCAACAGGGGTCTTAACTGAACGAGCATTATTACTAGTGCATACTTTGGACACAGTCATGTTCTAAGTTAGTAAGGATACGCTGTCACAAAAATGTACAAAGGAAAAAGCAGAAAATCCGAACTCTGCCCTCGCTCAGAAAATTATCACTGCTTCCCTTCTTTATTTTAACTTTTTAAAACATCTAACCCTTCCCGGACACTTTCACGCACGCATGACGCACCAGTTTAGCGTCGTCAATCATTGTCAATAATTGCGCCAGGCTCAAACGGCGCCCACTTCGAGCTAATGCTGGGAAAAGGGACCACACACAGTTAGTGACTGCGCACAATGGATCATAAGGAAAAGAAAAGGTACAGCTATAGGAAAGGCGCTGGAACAGCTTTGTACCGGGGCGAAGGGATGCAAGGGGAAAGAAAATATTTTGGCAGGATGGAGATTCTTTTCCCACCCGGAAAGCCCCCCCGCCCGATGATTTAGCTCCTACAGATGCCTGAAGAGACACGGCAGCCCGAGGCAGACTCAAGAGCGGGTCTCTCTCTAGCGAGGACAGCAGTGACAGGCAGGAAACCCCCGAGGTCTCTTTTTCTCGCTCCTCCACGTGACCCAGCCTCGAGTCTCTCCCCGTGACATTTCCTACCGATACGGGGGGGGGGGTGCTTTGGCCTTAACTATCCCCCACCCGCATCCCTTTTGAATGCGCAGGAAATCATTCCTCTCCATGGCACCTACTAATTCTTCCCTCTCCGTCTTCGGGAAAAGAGGTTCCTTGGCCTGGTCGCCAGCTCCGTGGCTGGAGGGTGGAGGCGCTTCCTTAAGGAAACTGGGCCAGCAAAGAATGGAAAGGGAGTAGCCAAGTCAGCGGCCAGGCAAGGAGGCAGCTGCCCTTGAACCAGGCAGCCCAGGTTACAGGAACAGATTCCGGTTAGAGGCGCGCGCAGCCCCGATCTTCCGTGGAAATAAATCCCACTGTTTTCCATGGGGTTTCCCACCCACCAGCTGAGTGTGTGTTGGGGTTACAATGCGGTGTTTCTCAAATGTGGGTCCCAGCTGTTATTGGACTGCAACTCCCACCCCCCTAGCTAGTAGGACATGGCCAGAGGGCAGGTGCCCCTCTTCCCTCAGCTGCCTTTCTCCCACCACCGCGCAGGCAAGCCGTGGGCCGCCCTTCCCCTCTTCCTACCTTCTCGGGTGGGATGCTTGAAGGCCGCTGTGGGAGCCGGGTCTCCCCCGTATATGGCCACGCCGGGCCCGTGGTGATGAGCCAAGGGGTTGCCTGGCGTCTGCCAGTGATGATGCGCCGGACTTAGGTAGCTTCCTCCCGGCCCGCCGTAGACTGCTTGGTTTGAAGACGGGTAGGCGCAAGGGGACAGGAAGGTACTGACAGCTGAGAGCCCGGGAGGCGGCTGAGAACAATAGAAAGAGAAAATAGTAGATGGCGGCGCCCACGAAAAGACAGGATTCTAAACATTGTCTTGGAAGTAAATTAAAATGGATTAGCAATGCGGTTCACTTCCAAGCAAGCGACAGGAAACTGCAACGAGTCTAAAGGGTGCAAAAACACCTGCACAAAAAGAGAGATAAGCTCTATTCTCCCTATTTAATGAGGACGCGCATCTCGTTCTGGAATCCTCCCTTCCTTAAGCGCAGAAAGTAGGACCAGCGCGCAGATAGTTAGCTTTTCAAAGAAGTGTTTGCTCCCGCGAAATTTACATAACTAAACGCAGGTAACTTCATGAAAACCTATGCGCAAAATGTGTGTTGCTGTAGGGGTTTTTCTAAACGAATAGTAAGATTTTTAAAAGAAAATAAATACTGTGGTGACCAGATCTGAGTAGAAAGTGTCAAAAGTTTTCTGTGCCTAAAGCAAGGAAATAAAGTAAAATAGAAATGCAAATTTACCATGTGAGGCAAAGAAAGGGTTTGTGACAATAATACATGGTTTTTAAACAGGGGTGGGGGTGTTTTCAGACTCTCTTTTTAATACCTGCTTACAGCATTTTCGGTCATAGATATAGTGTATCTTCCAGAGATCCACAGATCTTACATGAGTAAACGCGCAACTGAACATTGACATTCTGCCCATCGCGCAGGAAGGGCTTACTTTTTTAGCTTCTTCCCCCACCCAGCCCGTCTCGGCCATTGAATTCCCGGCTGGCCGTGCTGTTACCTGGGGGTATTTAATGTCTGTTTCCGCTGCTGATTTGTCAAGCGCGGCGACACCTTGCCCGGCAACAGGGAAGGTTGTCCTGTTCACACTGGGCCAGTCTTCTAGTTTGGGAGGGTAGGCAGAGCCATCTGTCCCAGCCAGAGCGCCTGGGATGGGAAAGAAAGAGATGGAGGGAAATATTAACTCTCAGGACAGATGAGCTGTGCCCTTCGAGCAGGCTGGCTCGGTGAAGCCTCCGAGGAAGACCCCAAACGTCGTTTGATTCCGTTCTCAGTCTTTCCTGTGCCAGTAAAGGATTATTCCAGACTTCTTTTTATTTCGCCCCTAACTGTAGTGCAACAGCCTCGTAAAAGAAGCTAACAACAAACGCAATCCAGATTTATTTATGAAGCGCTCGTTCTCAGCATGGCTCCTGCAGCCTCTGTTTGGGTGGGAAGTGCTTCGAGAATAAATTCTGGCGGACTGGGGAGGCCAGGGGAGCTGAGCTTTCGGAAGACACGGGGGGCTCTCGGTGTTTTACAGGCAAGCTGCTCAACCGACCGGCTCTGAACGTCGCGTAAAACGCAAGGTTACAAACGAGGGTGATCCGAAGGGGAAACATATAGAAGAAATTGCGAGCCTTAAATTGCAAACAGCTTTTGCCAACATTTCATTTGAAACATATCTTCCACCTCCATGCCTATTCCATTTACACGGACCGGCTTTTTGGCTCCCTTATCCTTCAGGAGGCCCATTTCAGATTGTGGGATGGGGCGGGGGGAGTTGCTCAGTGAGCAGGACAAGGTTCAGCAATTTCCTACTGCCTGCTCTTCGGTACATTCAATGTTAAACTGGGGAAACATATTTTTTTAAGCATTTGGGACTCCTTGCTTTATAGTTCGGTTCAGCAGAAGTGTTACCGACTCAGGAGAAGCGGGCACCTCCTTTAGAGTAAAATGATTTGTGTCTTTGGAATGCGTTACCTGGCGCATAGAGACCCATTAAATATATGGGGCTGAAACCAGATAGAGGTGCTCCTGAATATCTACAGTTTGAAACAGGGAGTGGGTGGGATGCCTCTTTCCTCCCCCCCCCTTTTTAAAAAAGCATCCTGTAAATGCACTTGAAAAATGAATTATTCCATTAAGAACGAATAACTTCTATACCTCTGTGACTGGCTGAATTTTATATCCACAAAGTGGAACATTCTCTCCCACATAAAGTCTTAATTTTTTTTATAAAAAAGAGAGAGAGAGAGAACACGGTTTCCTCGTAATGAAACGTAGTAACAAATCGTAGAAGAGAACCAGAGCCTAAAAATACAATATTCCAAATAATTTGCTGCCTCTTCCTTCTAACAATGAGTCTGTGGGTCGTTTGGATCTCCTGAAGTTCTAGAAAATAAGTAAACTCTCAGCGAGAAGCGCTGGAATAAATCAACGAGGCTTTCTCAACCGGAAGGCGAGTGGACATTTTAGGAGGAAGGGGGAGAAAACCCCTCTCCCACTTTTGATATTTGAAAGGGGAAAAAAGGTAATCACGAAACGAACTTGCTGGGTCCATTTTTTCTTTTCTTTTCTCCTAAATAAAAAAGGAAGGGGAACAGTATAAGGGCTCCGAGCTTGCGGTTGGCAATCTATCATCGCTACGAAAATATTTTCCACATTTTTTCATAAGAAGTTCAAGATGTCCGGGCCCTCTTTGCAACAACAGCCGGAGTTCTGTCTGCTGAATTCTGGCCCTCCGGGTTCTTGCAGCAGCGGCTTCCAGGGCGCCTCTGGGCTTCCAGTAACGAGGTGCAGGAGATATTACCATGTGGCGCGTTGAGACGTGGGAGCATCTCATTCAATTCCCGGCTCAGCTATGAAAAAGACCCTCGAGCAAATCGCTAGCAGCTCTCAGCACAAAGCAAGGATGGGCGACTTCTGTACTGGAGAGAGCGGGGTGGGGGGAGTATATTTTGCCACATCCAGGGGTGTCATTTAGAAAGGTCAGAGGAGCACCCAGGAGTTCTATACATGGCTTTCGACAGAGTGACAGATGGGAGTCATGCCAAAGGCACAAAACCTTTTGCTTATCACAGGACAAACAAAAACAAAACCTGTCTGACCCGTGTTGAGAAACCTGCTATAATTCTTGGTAAGTAACAAACGTGAAACCGTGGGCAAGGCTTGTAAATACGCTGCCTTCTTTTGTCACGAAGGTCTTGAATATATTCAAACCGGGATCTTTAAGGGTTGCTGAGACACTCTCTCCCTCACCAGCTTCATACACTTCACAGCGAAATGGCGCCACAACTACACAGCTCCATCCTTCCTCTGCCAGAGGCGGCGGGCCGTGCAAGCTACCCTAAGGGCCGCGCAGGGCACCTGCTCCCTAACTGCAAAGAAGAACTAACAGTGACTGCTGTACAGTTCTCTCTCCTTTCTTCGGGAAAAAAGCTTGTTTCCAGTACGCCCTCACTCTGGTCCAAGTTTGGAGAAGCTTCGCCGGGACCAGATCAAATTGCTGTATATAGACCCCTCTGGCTTCCACGACCTTCAGCTGCCCATCACAGATCTAAACTGCCTCAGGAGATTGTGATGAAGAGCCATAAGATCAGAATGGGCATCTATTGTTGTATACTAAATCTGCAATCCTATGTACACCTTATTTTGGAAAAAACGTGTAAAAACCCCATTGAACTCAGTGGGACTTGTTTGTTTGTTTTTATGTCCAGACTCAAAACGATGAAATTAAATAAAATAATAGTTCAAAAGCATGACTGGAGAAACTTTTTCTTTGGTTGGAGGCTTCTCTCTCCCTCCCCCTTCACTTTTTTCACGCACACACCCTCAACAGTTTTTGCATTTACAAAACCCCTTAAGCACAATTGCTTAGTCTTTAAAGAGGCCCTACATTTACTGAACTGTCCGCCTTTCCCTCCCTCTGTTGCCTCTCCCAAGTCCTGTTTTACACTGTAGTGTCCTCGGGGCAGCACACGATCTTTGTCGCCCTTCAAGAAGCTCCACGCGCCCCGATGGAGAGTAATAACAGCTCCGCCGCGCCGGGTGCAATAATGCACCCCCCACCCCGACCCACTCACCGCTCTGCTCCATGAAGGTGCGGATGCCCAGGATGTTGCTGACCGAGTGAGCGGACGGCCAGGAGCGCGGGAGGCTGACGTGGGCGGCGGAGACGGGCGCTCCGGGGTGGCTGCCCATCTTGGTGCCGGCGGATGGCGCAGCGCCGGGGTAAGGATACTGATAGATGTGGTTGTAGGGCAGGGTGGGCTGCGGGGCAGGTTGCTTGCAGCCGCCGCTGCCGGCGTCGTAGGCTCCTCCGGGCTGCGAAAGGTTGCCGATCTTGTTCCTGAGGATCCTGCTGATGGAGCTCACCGAAGGCACGTTGTACTTGTCGCAGACGCCGTCCGCCAGCAGCCGGTCGCGGATCTCCCACGCGAAGATGCCCGGGTCGCCCTGCTTGTAGTCTCGGATGTGCTTCACGACGTTGGGCGTGGTGACCCTGGGCTTGCTCCCGCCGATGGCGCCGGGGAGGATGGAGCCGGTCTCGTTGTAGCGCGCCAGGATCTTGCTCACGCAGCCGTGCGAGACGCGCAGCTGCCGGCTGATGTCGCACGGCCGGATGCCCAGCTGCGCCAGCTCCACGATCCGCAAGCGAATGGCGTTGGGCAGCGGCCTCCCGTTGACGAAGACGCCGCCCAGCTGGTTCACTTCGCCGTACGTTTGCTCTAGAGGCAACCGGGGAGGAGGGAGGGGAAGAGAGGAGGGGAGAAAGCGCTAAGCTCTTGCGATTGTGGCCACGCATGGAGGAGAGCTGCCTGTTGGGACTTAGCTGAGGGAGCAGCACCCTCTTCTAAAAATAAGATGTGGTATTATAATTGTTCCAGGCCAAGCTATCCTGGGCAACGATCACTTACTCCTTCAGCTTCAGGAAATGGAATCCCCTCCTCATTCCACGCGGAAGGAAAGGCATTTCTTTTATAACGAAACTTCTCTGAACGCGAAAGCTTAAGACCGACTAACATATTTCAGGGTGTAAGTACTGGAACTCCCTGCCACCATATTTTTTTTAAAAAAAGAGGAATGGAGACATTCCCCACATAGGGGAGGAGCAGTCGAGGGCTTAATGGAGGGTATTGGCCATTATAGCAAATTAGAACCTCCGCATGCAGGGGCAATCTACCAGGGACTAGCAGACGCGCTCGATGCTGAGGGAGAAGCCGGGTTGCCAGAGACGTCTGGCTGAGGCCGGCGGGAAGTAGCCTGCCGGCCAGGACAGAAGGGGCCGGCCGGTGCATCCCGGCCGGGAGATCGCGGCGCTGCGGCGCGGCCGCTTCCTAAGCCCAAAGCGGCGGCCTGGAGAGAAAGGCGGCTCCTGGCTCTCTAGGCGAAAGCGCTCCTGCCTCGCCCAAACCGCTGCCCTCCGTCCCTCCTGCAGCCCACTTACCCATGGCCCGCTAGGAGAGGCGCCCGTCGACCCGCGGCCTCCGCCTGTCCGCCCCGGCGCCGGGAAGCGGGTGCATCGAGCGCCAGCCTCGTGGGGCCCCTCTCCGCGCCCGCGCCCCCGGCCAAGCTGCAGCAGAGGCCGGGGCAGCCCACACGCCGCCCTCCGAGGTGCGCTGCTCCGCATCCGACGTCGAGAGGGGGCCACTGAACCCGCAGCTCCGGCCCGGCTCAGCTTGACGCGTCTCCCACGCCAATCTCCGGGCTGGCGTCGGAGGTGCCGGCGCGGCTTTGGCCGCTCATTGGCTCCCGTCGGGCGTCCTTGGCCCGGTTGGGGAGGCGGGCAGGGCTTGCCTGAGTTCCGCCCAGGCCAGAGCGCGCCCCCCCCCTCCTCCTGCAAGTCGAGCCGGAGCAGACCCAGGCCGGACTTTAAGCGGCCCAGGCAGCGGGGCGCGCCTTCAACCCAAGCCGCCCCCCCCGCCCCCTCCATCTCCCGCCGCCAGACGACCCCCCCCAAAAAACACCCCTGGAGGCGGTAGAGAGTGGGTGGCGCCCTCTTTTGAGTCACCATATAGATTTTCCCCAGTCAGGTGATCACTGTCCTCTGGGTTCCTGTTTGGACAAGAGGGCCCGATCTTTTTGGAGGACAAAAAATAATTTCGCCTCGGTTGGGCTAGAATGACCTCCGCCAAGGTAGCGAGGTGGGTGAGGTCAGGTGGATCGCCTGCCACTTGCAAATGTGCCCAGGTGGGCAGGGGTGGTCTCGGCGACCCGGTGCTAAGCAGAGATGCGGCGCGACCCTGCGCAGTTTGCGCGAAAGTAAATCTGCTTATGTTGAGGGCTGGGCGGGGTGCTTGTTACTTTCGGTGACGACACATCAAACTAAGCATATTTATTTCCAAGTAAATATGTATACACTCGAGTTACACGACCCATTGGATCCGCTTCCTTTCGAGTAAGGAGGCAAAGGCCGTGTTTCCCTAAGTAATTCACCACTGGTTTCTAGCTAAGCAGCCAGTCAAAGATTGCTGTTGTCTCCTATTCCCCTGTTCTATTAAAGCAAGCAAGCATGTAAGCCAGGGAAGGAAGCCCCACAGGTAGGGCCGGGCGTGGCATTGCTCTCACCTTAAAAGGGAGGGGCTGTTGCAAAGGCGAGATTTTCTTCCCCAGCATGTTGCCTATTTTTAACATACCAGGATCTTGTCATGTTCCTCGGAGGCAGATTTTTTAAAAACTCAGCTTTCTTCTCAGAAATTCGAGCCCTCAGATTTCATCAGAGCATGTTCATGCAGAGTTATTATTATTATTATTATTATTATTATTATTATTATTATTATTATTATTATTATTATTATTTTCAGAACAGTTTTCCCTTTGTGACATACAGGAACTAGATAAATCGGAACTTACCCAATTATTGGGAGTAAGTCCCAATAATTTCATTGCGATCGTCATCCAAGTAATTGCGGTTAGAAAAGAGTGAAACGAATATATATATTTAAAAATGTTTCCATACCGATTTTGAAAGATTATATGTCATTTAAAAAGCTGAGAAAGACAAATCATGTCGCTTTATTCTATCAATGTGCAAAATCCAACACTGGATCTGTACGGGATTCCTTGCTTTTTCTAACAAACATAGAAATAATCCGTGTGTACTAAATGTATTTTTGGAAAGCTTCTTGCACGTTTTAAACTTACTGTATTCCTGTTAACTCATTGATCAGGATAAATTTAGGACGGCATCCTGCACCTTGGAATTATAGGAGGTTTCCTGTTATGTTAATTGGCGTTGCTGCTTTAATTCACTCCCTTTAGGACCTTGTCGCAATCCTCCAGAGTGAAACACCTTGCAGGAACCTGCTGGAGCCTCGCGAAGTCTGACAGCTTCTCCCGGTGGCGGTCATTTGCTTCGCTTGACTTTGTGTAAATGTTTATGCAGGCTGTGGCTTGCTAGCCTTGCCCCGCATTAACCGATAGCAAGGTGCAGCCTATTGCATGTCCCATTCATTTCGGTGCGAGAAATCAGTGGGGCTTAAAAGTGCTTAATTAACTTGGGCAGGAGCAGCATTGTAAACACATGCTAATTGTCTGGACGTCAAAACAGAAAAAAGGCAGAAAAGGTTTAACCAGAATTAAAGGACAAAGTGATTGTTGCTCCTGTTTACTCTTCGCTGTTTTATGAACGAAAACACCCCGATCCTAGTACAGCACTCATTAAGCACGATCCAGCCAAAGTTAAACTCTTTTGATTCTAATGGGAGACCGTTAAGCAAATGCTTAAAATGCTTCGCAGCTGAAATCAACGGGAGCTGGAAGATAAGAGGCATTGGTTTCAACGGAATTTGCTTGTGCTTAATAGGTCGCAGCGCTAGAGAACCGAGGTCTCCGGCCAGTGCACACTTTGGAGAGAGCAGGGACCAGGAAGCAGGGGAGCTTTCATCTGTGTAAACATGAATAGGATTGCACTGTAACTTCGCAACGTGATCTCAGACTGGAAAGACCCTTCTCGGTTGGGGCAAGAAATCGGGCTGCCGCTTCATTTCTCCCAAGTGTAAACATAATGCACAACCCCACGTACTTTGTAAAAAATGCAAACACACACACACACACACACACACACACACACACACAGAGAGAGAGAGAGAGAGAGAGAGAACAATATCTTTATTTTCCTCCCTTCCTTCTTAAAAAACGTATAAAACGCTTCCTCCTCTTTTTGCACTATGAAGGCTCCGAGGCGCACAATTAAGAGGAATGAAAATGACACCAGAGGTTCCTCAGGAATTCCTGAACCGCCTTGAGTACTGGTTCTGGGAGAAAGGAGCGATAACAACAACGAAGCGATGTACTCCAGGCTAGTAGTGCAACATTACGCACGTGTGTGTGTGTGTGTGTGTGTGTGATCCCATTGTGTAGAGCGAGACTTTCTCTAAGATGAGTGAGTATGTTTCCAGCCTGAAAGACGTTCCTCTCTTCCCTTCAGAAAGCGCCGGTGCGGAGCACTCCCCAGGCATGTTTTCTCGAAAGTAAGGACTAATGCTTTCTTGTGCATAATTTCAGAGCCCTAGTGCGGATTGGACATCCCTTGGTAGCTATCAGACCGTGGGCGTTCATTGCTGGCTGGTAGGTATCCTGAGGATCCGAAACCCTTTGAAATTCAGCTCTAACAGCCTGATTTTATTATTTACATCCTTGCGTTCAAAGAGTGCACAGGATTGCAACCTCAGGACACAGTCCCGTGCATGTATAGGATTGCACATGCAATGATGTGATCTTGGGTATTGCTTAGCAGATCCCTATGACAACTCGCCATCTTTGCTGGCAGTCGACGGGCACAATTCCCAGGACACTCTCCTTGCGCGAGTCCCATTGGAATAGATGAGGCGACCTCAGGAGAGCCTCGCCCTTTTTCTCCCGTCCCGGGCGGTAAGCAGGCACCCAATGTTCACATGTCAAGCGTTTTTATAATGGATACCGCTTTTTCTTCCCGCAAAGGCTCACAGATGGAAAAGATCAGGACAGGGGCAGATAATAGCCTTTCCCTGACCCTGACCCTGATCTTTTACCTTGACTGGCTGGTCCGAAATAGCATCGTTAGCTGGCAAGCAACATATATTTATATGTCAATTAGTAGGGAAAGGGGTAATAAATAACTGGAGAAAATGACCGACACTCCATCGGAGTTTCAAAATATACCGAGAAAGGCATGTTCATGGAGCAGTAAAAGGAACGTGCGTAACGTTGATTAAGCATAATGTAGGATTAATGTGGAAAAGGCATAAAGGACAAGATCCACCGAGAAGTTGTCTAGCAGAAGAATCGGGTGGCAGCTGCGGCAGTGGCCTGGGGCAGCTTTTCTTCATTTCAGGTCCGCAGGATACTGCCCAGCGCCTTGAGCGCGTGGGGCGTAATAACATCTTTTAGTTTTGCTAGCCAGGGCCGTGCAGTGTTGGACTCTGGAGAACTGGATTCAAATCCCCGCCCAGCTCTGTCTCGAGCACTGAATTGTGCCAATCTGTGAAGGCTGTGCTCGGGATAAGAAGGCTCTCAATGGCGACTAGTCATGACGCTGTGTTCTCCCTCCGCAGTCGGAGGCAGTGGCGTAGCTTAGGGGGTGCAGGGGGGGCGGCCGCACGGGGCGCAACATCTGGGGGTTAGGGTTAGGGGGCGCAAATCCACAGGTTAGGCGGCGCAAATTACTTGCCTTTCCCCGGGTGCTGACAACCCACGCTACGCCACTGGTCGGAGGCAGCAACGCTTCTAGATACCAGTTGCTGGGAAGCGCAGGAGTGGAGAGCGTTTCTCTTGCGCACGAATCCTGCTTGTGTGGCTTCCCACCACAGGCATCCGGTTGGCCACCGCGAGAAAGGGATGCTGGACTAGACGGGCCATTGGCCTGATCCAGCAGACTCTTCGGTGTTCTTAAAATAGGAAGCACCTAGAGGTCACGAATCTCCCGGGGACCCGCAGGGCTTTTGGTGGCTTGTGACCAGAAGTCCGGCCTTTGCGCAAGAAATTTGAAAGTAATCTGGATTATTTCCCCATAGCCGCAAAAGATCTAGACCCCAGATCTGAAAACCCCGCCCACCACTTTAAGACCTGGCCATTCTGACTTTGAAGGGCCTTACAAATCAGATGGATTTGATGCATTTTGGATCCACATCAAATTTAAGCAGTCAACTCCCAACTTCATCGAGCTAATGGGGGGGGGAGGAATCAGAAGCGTCCTATTATCTTCTTCTTCTTCTTCTTCTTCTACTACTACTGGGGACGTGGGTAAAACCTCAGCGCCTAGGACTTGCCGATCGCATGGACGGCGGTTCGAATCCCTGCGGCGGGGTGAGCTCCTGTCGTTAGGTCCCAGCTCCTGCCCACCTAGCAGTTGGAAAGCACCCCTAAGTGCAAGTAGATAAATAGGGACCGCTTTATAGCGGGAAGGTAAACGGCGTTTCCGTGTGCTGCGCTGGTGCCGGCTCGCCAGAGCAGCTTCGTCACGCTGGCCACCGTGACCTGGAAGTGTCTTTGGACAGCGCTGGCCCCCGGCCTCTTAAGTGAGATGGGCGCACAACCCTAGAGTCGGTCACGACTGGCCCGTACGGGCGGGGGTACCTTTACCTTTACTACTACTACTACTACTACTACTACTACTATTTAAATTTCTATGCCGTATTTCATCCGAAGATCACAGGGTGGTTTTCAACAATATAAAAACACAAATATAGAGAGTTAGGCACACTTAACTGGGAGTGAGCCTCGCCAGGGGCCTCCTATCAAGAGTGGGGCTGACAAGAAATACAGATCGAGCTCCTAAACCTGCTTTAGATACATGGCCACGCTCCTTCTCCACGCCATGCAACAAAAATGAACCTTAGACCAATGCAGACTTTGCGTCTCATTGACAAGTCAGCTATTTTTTCTCGCTGCCGCCGCACCTCCCGGCTTTCGCTTTGTTTAACATCCAGCCTGATGAAGAGTTCCGGAAGATTCAAGATACAAAGACTCATTATTTTGTGACACCGTGGCTGGTCATAATAGGAGGACTTTTGGAAATAAGAATGACACTTTTAACCCTTCGCCCTGCACGCTAGTGTAAAACACCTCTTCCTCTGCTTCGCTTATCCTGGTCGGTTTTTCTCCGAGGGAAGCGCATGACTTTGGCAAATAGCTCCCCAAGAGATTGTGTCACCGTCCCTGCCGTGAAATAAGTGGCGACGCTTCGCTCCCACACCGATAGAATCTACGTTAAAGAATTCCAGGTGCCTGCGCAGTTTAAGGGCCATTTGGGATAGTTGCTGTTTTATCCTTCATAGTTTCTCCTGAAGAACATTCACACGTGGTCTGAAACACCAGATGGAGAAACTGCATCCTAAGCCCTTGCCAGGCCCTCTCAACTTGGCCTGGTTTGCCAATATACAGTGACAGGTTGAAGGCAAAGCGGACAGAGATCGCCTAGGAACTCCGACTCCGACAGCCAGGAACCGTCACAGGAGTCTACAGCCCAAACGCCACAGAAAGGCTCCAGGACCTCGAAGAGGCTTAGCTCGCCACGTGCGGGAGACGCGTCTTTGTTTCTGTAATATTCAGCCTCTACATGAGAAAGGCTTGCTCTTGGCCGTAAAACAAAAGGGGCCGGATCCAGAAAAGGATTCCCGCAACCTACTGGCACAGATACTTTTTTGTATATAAGGAGCTCCTTCCTCTTTCTCCAAGTCCCCTTGATCCCCAGACTTGAGAATGTTTCCTTTTACT
Organism: Podarcis liolepis; assembly: GCF_965112155.1. Taxonomy (NCBI): domain Eukaryota; kingdom Metazoa; phylum Chordata; class Lepidosauria; order Squamata; family Lacertidae; genus Podarcis; species Podarcis liolepis. Next base: position 88,302,414 of record NC_139560.1, on the reverse strand, counting down.
TATTTGTATGCCGCTTTATTGAAGGAAAAAACCTCAAAATGGCTTACAAAAGAAGAAGAGGTGAACGGGTGTCATGATTTACCTTTAAATATAAATTTATTTATTTATTTATTTATTTATTTATTTATTTATTTATTTATTTATTTATTTCCTCTACATACGTTGCACATTCTTCATTTCTTCCTCCTTTGACAGGCGGATTGCACACAGCGGAAAGAAATCACACACTCTTGAAAATCCTTTGCCTCTCATCGCTATCCATCTTTTTAGTTGAAAAATGAAAGATTACCTCCGCAGCACTAAAAGCTAATTCGGAACCAATGATTACTAGAAGTCTTTTTTTTGTCCGCGTCAGGGGTTGAAGGCCACTTAGCTTTCTGAGGCTGCAGTGCTAACCTGGGCGCAAGCTCCATCTGATTCCCAAGGACTCACCCTTGAGCAGACGCGGTGAGGACGGCGCTGCCAGCTGTCTCAGAGCGGGGCAGAAAACTGACGCCCGAGAGGGCAGACTGTTGACCTTTTGTCGCCCTCTGTCGGAAATCGGAGTTCCTTTTCGGCACACCTAGCGGACTCCTTCGGCTACGAAGTGATGCTCAGATACAGTAATAGAATCATAGAATCACAGAGCTGGAAGGGACCCCCAGGGTCATCTAGTCCAACCCCCGGCAAGGCAGGAATCTTTTGCCTATCTCATTTCCTGCTTGTAACGACTATCTAAAATCCTAGCATGAAAACTCGCTATCGTGATACAGTGCATGTATTTGTGCCACAAAATTATGTGCAGGACAGGTTTTAAAGCGGTTCTCCCTCCCCGGAGACGGGGAGTTTTCTAAATTGGGCTGGTATAGAGATTCCTTTCTCAAAGCAGCTTACATCCATGGAAAGCACAGCAGCAAAATACAGCAACAATAAAGACAGAACGAGATGGGTAGGTCAGATGCTACACTGCCTTCAAGAAAACCACTTCAACCTGGCAAGTCAAACGCGGAAGAGGACGGAGGGGACCGGAGGTCGCCAGTTTTCGTGCCCCGGGGATGTCCATGGGAGCGTCTCCCGTGGCAAGCTGCTCCACAGCCCGGGCGCGCTCACGGAGGCAGCCCCACCTAGTGGTGTCCGCGCGTGTCCACGGAGACCGGCTGGGCAGAATGCAAGGCTCCCACGTAAAGGGTGGAGCCAGAGTCTGTGGCAGGCGGAGCCAACTCATCCTAATCTGGCCCGCTCCCCCGCTCCTCCCTGCTGAGATCTGCAAGCGCAACACTGAGCGGGAGGAGGAGGAGGAAGCTGGCAAGCAGCGCTGCTCCCTGGGCTGGTTGGAAGGCAGGCAGGCAGGCAGGTGGGGAAGGGGTGAGGGCAGGCGGAAGTTGGTGGAGCAATGCTTCATTTGTTCGAATGTCCCTTGGAGCAAAGCAACGGGCTTCTATCTTGGGTGGGGCACCGAGATCGCTTTGAAGTGAGTGGCATAGCTGTCAACTTTTCCCTTTTCTTGCGAGGAATCCTATTCGGAATAAGGGAATTTCCCTTTTTAAAAAAGGGGGAAGTTGACAGCTATGGTGAGTGGTCAGACTGGGGGGAGGAGGAGGAGGAGGAGGAGGACGTGGTTCTTCAGCTTTAGTTGCCAAATAAAGAAGCCAGCAGCTGTCCGAAGTGTGGGATATTTACACTGCAGTCAAACCAACAATATGTGGTGTGTGGCTAGAAAGGCAGGCACAGCGGAAGTTGGGTCTCACAGGGTCTACAGGAAATCCTTCCTATGAGAGCCACTCCCACTGTGTCACCCATGCCTGCTCTTCCTTCTTCTGCCTCTTCCTCTGCTTCCTGCGATCTTGTCTCATCTCTCATGCCTCACCCATGACTAGAGATGTAGGTCCATGTTCTGAGTCGCAGACATAGCTCAGACTCCACTTTCATCTGAACTACAACATATGCCTTTAACTACTTTTAAGCCTGCCTCAAGACTGCTACTGTGATACCGAACGAGTAATTTTTTCTTTCCTTATAAGAAGACTGTTTTGTGTGATTATTGTTTTTAGGGGAGAAAAGGGGAAACAACAGGAAAATCCAGTGTGGGATGTGATACACAAGTAGCAGTCAAGTACAACATTCCTTGTTTTCCTAGAGTGGACATGCGGGAGAATGTTTGGTCCAGCCAGTCAAAAACTTCCTGTTTCCTCCCGCCTGGGACATACTTCCTTTGCATGTGACTAGAGGTGGGTGTGACCTTACCTGCCCAGGTAACAAAAGGGCAAGTCATGCAGCACACTCTCTCTCTTTGACTTCCTCCGTTGTTGGAGCAGCTTTTTAGCTTTTCAGCTTTCAGCCAACAGAGGACACTGGGATTATCCCCATATGGGATAGATCCACACATATCTACTCTGTAACTAAGTCTGCCTTCAGGGATCCAACTGTGAGCTGATGATGTGAGTAAACTTCTTTTATCTACTTTACACAAGATTGTGGTGTGTTTATTCTTTTAAGAGGGATCAAAAGGGAACTTGCCAGGAACCTAATACTGAGAGGCTTAAACAAGTCTGCAACCAGCTATTTGCTGTGCATTTAAAAGGGGAATGTAAAACTCTGCTAAATAAAGGAATTTGCTAGTGCAAGTTAGGAAGGATATTAATAAACAATATATCCTCTCCTGCCTCCCTGAACATTCCCACATCCAGTCTATGTTGGATCCTGGGTTACTTAAACAAAAGGCTAAAATGAGTTTATCAATAGCTTTCTTGGTTTTTTTTGCAAGGGACTTGCCCCCAAATAAAAAAAATAAATCAGGCCTCTAAGACTATTTATTTGGGGACAGGTATTTGTTGATAAGCAGAACTTTTCAAAATCAGAACTGAATTCTCTTTAAATGTCCTGTGCCCAGCAGTGCTTTTGAAAGAGAAATGGGGGCTTAGTGGGGGCCAGCAGAGAACGAGATGGAGAGAAGGAATGTTCACTTGTCATGTATAAGTGCTTTAGTGCAGGGGCAAGTGTGAGAATGTTCAGGGAGGCAGGAGAGGATATATTGTTTAATTATATCCTTCCCAACTTGTGTTAACAAGTTCTATAATTTAGCAGAGTAACATTCCCCTTTTAAACTTGTACAGCAAATAACGTCTTTGCCAGGCTTGTTTAAGCCTCTAAAATAAGTTTCCTGGTAATTCCCCTTTATTCCCTCATAAAAAGATAGATATGACACAGTCTTGTATAAATGTATAAAAGAGTTTACTCACACAAATTCTGCTCACAGATGGATCCCAGAAGGCAGATTTGAATTACAAAGTATACACACCTGGAATCCATCCCATAAGGAGATAGTTCCTTTGTCCTCTCTTGGCAGCCAAGAGAGCATGGCTGTTTCCCCTGTGCTGTTTTGTTACCTGCATAGGTGAGGTCACGCCCACCTCTGGTCACATGCAGAGGAAGTCTGTCCCAGCCCAGGAGGAAACAGGAAGTTACGGCTGGCTGGTCCAGACATCCCCTTTTATGTCCACTCTAGGAATGTTGTATTTGACTGCTCAGTGTTTCACATCCTACAGCAAGTCGATAAACTTCAGCCTGGTGGTGAATGTCAAGAGAGGTTCCTTTTCTGAGCAGAACTGACAAGAGAAGGGATGGCCCCTCACCCACAGGCAGAAATCTCTTCTCCTCCTAACTTCCATTTCATCCAAGTAATTGATAGGCAAGGCGTAAAACAGGATCCTGATCAAATCAGAAAGACTTGCACCCAAGTTAGAAAAGAAAAAGGGGTGGGGAGAACCCAGCTGTGGACTCCTTTGTAAATAAATGCACCCATTTCACATTTCAGCAGGTAATAAGATGGGTGGCATGAGACTTACCATGATACAGGCCTGGGGTAGACCACTTCAGGCTTCAGGTATGGGGGCTTGTTCACACAGCTATACAGCACATCTACAAAACAACAACAACAAAGATTCCCTGCTCACAGCCTTCTCACTGATATATTAGTTCAGAGGTTTTCAAACTTTTTGGGTCCACAGCTCCCTTAACCAACTACCTTCTTTCTGCAGCACCCCTGTGTGGCTCAGGAGCCCAGTTATGCCTCCCCTTGCCTGCAGAGCTGGCAGCCTCTCACCCTTTTTTGAGCACCCTCCCTCGTAGAGTGTTCCCTCAGCCTCTTCTCCTCTCCCCTCTCCTTGGGAATCATCTGGACAGTTGTTGCTGCCACCCCTAGTCTCCCCCCCACCCTAAAGAGAGGTGCCTCCCAGAGTGCTTGTAGCCAGGGCTGCTGCAACAAACAGATGTGCAAGCCTTTGGCAAGCAGAGATGTGAGAGCATCAGAGGAGGGAGGGAAGGAAAGAGGGACAGAGGTGAGTGTTGCCTGTGGCACCCCTGACCATCATTCGAGGCACCCCAGGGTGCCACTGCACCCTGGTTGAAAACCACTGTACTAGTTTATTTTCTGCAAGGACCGAGAGGTTTGAAGAAGCCAATGTGGGCCTCTGCCTCCTTCCTGAAGAGGTGCAGCCCAGCACCAGTGAGCTGGCCAACATTCAGGATCTCCTTGGAAATAACCACTGAGGATACATAGAGAGGGGGCCCTGTTTTACCCTCCTTCCAAAAACTGCCTATATTTTCAGAGTCAACGATACAAGGGAAGCTTGGACCCACTTTAGAAACAAATAAATTGTCATGGTATTCTAAAAAGAAAGCCCCCTAATGGTCTTTGGTGTGCATTGGTGTGTTCCTGTGGCCACTGAAACAGTGCCTGGTTGTTTACACAGGGATCCTATCTTCCATCCCACCCCCCTAAGTAGTTCCACTGATTTCAGTAGTAATTTCAGAAGCTGGGGTAGGAATTCTATTGTGATCTATGGGACTTCTTTGCTTGGAGGAGTGCAGTTTCCTAAGAATTGCAACCAGACACTCCATAACTCAGGGTATGTCAGATTTCTGTCTCTCTGTTCCAGTCTTCCACTCGTTTTTTTGTTTTTTGATAAATACCTCAGAATTCCAGAATGCCCTATTGTGTTGTTTGGTGGACGTTTTGCAGGGACGACAAAGTGTACATCACAAATTACTAAGGATTAATTTCAAGTTGATATACCAATACTAAAAGTTCACCCCTCTCTCCCCCGCACTTTAACAACTTTGTATTTTTCCTCCCAAGTTCTTCATTGCTTCACAAGCATTATCCCAGTAATGGTCCCAAGAAACCTGGAAAGCAGGCCACTATTGTTTATACCCATATTACAGCTGGGAAGGATGTGGTTGATAAATGTTGGCTTGCGTGAGGTATTTAGAATTGTGCTTGTGCAAAATGCTTTCCCTTCATTACCAGTAACTACAGCTTACCCTTCATTGCACCATCACACACACAATGCAACATGAATTCCAGGGCAGATGAGACCTTCCTTTGTAGGGTGAAAGCAGGTGAAAATAGTTACCTACCATAGTTAAGTGGTACAGAATCTGCTTTGCTTGCAGATGGTTCCTGATTCAGCCCCTGACATCTCTAGGTATGTCTAGGAATGTCCTCTGAAATTCTGGAGAGCAGCTGCCACTCAGTATAGACATTACTGAGCTAGATGAACAAATGGTCTGACTCAGATGGTCTAAGGCAGTTCCCTATACTCCTTTGTTCCTAAGAGGTGCCCCAAGCCTGTCTAGTACCTCTTTTGGACCCCAAGTGGCCAACATTTTCTCTCACACACACTGGGGCTGAGCAGGAAAAATGTAAAGGAGGAGTCAGGCCCTGATGAGGACATTGTAAGGGGGGGGGAGAGAGGAGAGGCATGCCATGGCCACAGAACATGCTCAGTGACTCCTTACATTCCATCTGGGTTCCATTTATTGGAAGAGGTGTGTGGGCAGGATGCTGTTTTGCTGTCCCCTTGTTGGGCTTGGTGGGTGCATGCGCTGCAGAAGTTCAGTCAAGTTCACCACACAAAACAGCCATTTGGCAGAGTTGTTTTTACTAGGTCAACACCAACATACACACACTATTTACAGGTGTTAAAAGTAGTCTTCTCTCTCTGAGCCCAGAGAGGGTTCTTTGCTTCAAAGTCCTTGCTGTGTTAAAGTCCAAACCAAATTCTAAGCTCAGTTGCTTTCAAAGTCCTGCAACTGATAGAATTATCTGATTTTTGAAGTTTGACAATTTTCCTACTTCTTCCTCAAAAAGTCTTCACTCAAATCCACAGTTCCAACAGACTGCAGGAATTGTTGAGGGCTATCTCCTACCACAGGAGGGACGCGGGTGGCGCTGTGGGTTAAACCACACAGAGCCTAGGACTTGCCGATTAGAAGGTCGGCAGTTCGAATCCCCGCAACGGGGTGAGCTCCCGTTGTTCGGTCCCTCCTCCTGCCAACCTAGCAGTTCAAAAGCACGTCAAAGTGCAAGTAGATAAATAGGTACCGCTCCGGCGGGAAGGTAAACGGCATTTCCGTGCGCTGCTCTGGTTCGCCAGAAGCGGCTTAGTCATGCTGGCCACATGACCCAGAAGCTGTCTGCGGACAAACACCGGCTCCCTCAGCCTATAGAGTGAGGTGATTTTCCTGCTTGGCAGGGGGTTGGACTCGATGGCCCTTGTGGTCTATTCCAACTCTATGATTCTATGAGCGCCAAAACCCCAGAGTCGGTCACGACTGGACCTAATGGTCAGGGATCCCTTTACCTTTACCTTTTAATCTCCTACCACAACCCACACAGAATGCTGTAACCTGAACCCTTTTATACATAAGGTTATTTGCCAAATCTTCCCAGTAACACAGATAAAAGAGTCACAAGATGCACGCAGGTGAGGAGTGAGTTATCACTGCTGACTCATGGAGAATTAACCCATTAACTGCAATCCTTAACACACCTAAATTGCCACCTGGGGCACATTTTTCCTAGGACCACCAGACTAGGTGTTTCCAGGAGAACACCTGACACAACCTGAAACAGCTCGAGCAAAGAATTCTTGGTGCAGCGGGGAGGTCGGTACACCAATAGGAATCCTGTACTGCCCTATTGCCTAACTTCAAGAACATGCACTCAGCAAACTGGGTTTCCCTAATAGGACTCTTGGTAAAAACTAACGACTTCCTAAAAATTCACACACAAGAGAGTCCCATGGAGCTCAGTGAGACTTTCTCCCAGTTACAGTCCGTAGGTGTAGCTTCAGTAAACATTGACTGATTAAACATTTACTGATTATTCAAAATATTTGGGGGGGGGGGTTTAAATCCCAGAAAAAATGTTAACCAAAGAGCAATGTACCAAGCAAATGTAATTAGCCCTAAACATAGTGAGCTACCTGAACCCACAGATGTGCTCAAGGTGCAGAACCCTCTTCAGACCCTGAAGGGAAACATTCCTGTGACTGACAGGCAATATGACCTTTCTGGATTGCCAAGATTGGTTTAAATCAGGGGAATGTGTGGCCCTCTAGAAGTTACTGAATACCAACGTCCATCAGCCCCCCGCAACTCAGCTGTCAGAGATTATGGGACTCGTCTCAATGTCTGGTCAGCCAGATTCTCCAGCCCTAGTTTACTGGAAGTCTGACCTCCTCCCTTGGCTGGTCAGCAGAGCCTTAATGCCCACCTGCTGCATTCCAGGCCTTTGCTCCAAATCTCAGGGCCCACTAGCCTGGGTTCTGCATCTCTGGCCTTTTCCTGACAGTTGTGGCAACTTTCCACAGCTGGGATGGAGAGGAACCCGCCACAGGAATTCTGTTATTCAGCAGCATCCCACGGTGATGGTAACATGTGCTCTGTCCTCGAGAATATTTGTCTGAAGTGGTTAATTTCAATGGGATTAAGTGCCAATGATTTTAAATTGCTGATAATAACTTTTTCTGCTTGGGACATGGTGTAAGCATTAACCATTTGATATAATTTATTTTCTATGGTCTAATGGGTTTGTATCAGCAGGCCTAATGACTGTTTCTATTTAATGTTCAGATGTTTAATTGCAAGGAAACACTTCAACACCATTAGATTAAAACAAGCTACCAGCTCCTCCTTGCCTGTGGTCTGGCAGGGCTCCAAACACTGTTTAAAGCAATCTCATATGTTTAATTCTTGCCACACGGCTTGCTTACTGCCCTGGGGAGAGAACCTAAACAATCCAATGTGGCCATTTCAAACATTTCAGTAACATCCCCCTCTAAAGGGCTCATAAAAATTTACTGTGTCAAATCACAGTGGCATTGGCATTGGTACAAAGATGAAATCATTCTGTCAAGTCTCACTGTATGACATGCTAAATGAACATAGCAGCAACTTTCAAGCATATGGTCAAATACACAAAAATTGGTGTTGAACTTCAGAATAAACTGGATTCTGTGGCAGACTTGGAGGACTGGGTCCCATGGATTTGTTTCTGATTGGATTCCAGATAATCTCAAATCTGTATTTAATCTGAAATGAATGTGGTGTGACCTGCAAGCAGCACTAAATCTGCCCAGAGCCTCCATGGTCAAGAGTGATGACATTATCTCCTCATGCCAAAGTTTAGGTGTCATGGTGTGGCTGGGCAAGCCATGCAGCTATTATTGCAATTTAGCCAGATGATGCTGGGATCAGACAAAGGGTCACTAAAGTGGAGGGTGTCTAGGTTTGCCACTGGTACCTCTGTGCAACTCTGATGTTGCTTTTGCCCTTCTTTGCAGGTAACCTAAACTTATTCCAGTTTTGGAAGGGCAGCCCCATCACTCTGTCCCATCACATCTCCTGCTGATGGCTACACTCTTGGTCCTGGAAGCCTCTGATCCTACTGCTATCTTCACACTGCACATCCTTCATAACACACCTTCATAGTTTTTACTTCATTTACAAATATGCACACAGAGGATAGGTGGAGGCAAATGGGCACTCCGACAACAGAATGTAGGCCTCCAGGGAGCCCCAGTTCCAGCTATTTCACAAAGCTAAAAATATATACTTCTCTCTCCTTACCTCTCTGTCACTGCATGTACACACTTTTGGTCTGAGAGCCTCCCCCCACCCCCAAGTAATTGTCTGTAGCCATGAAAGGGACCTTAAGTTGTCAAAGGCTGAGTCTGCATATTCACTAGGGCTCTGTGCGTAGCCAACTCACTGGATCATCACCTTGTCGTGGTGAGCGGGCTTGCATGTTCCTATGACCCTTGTGAGTGAAGCCGTCGGAAATCTTGTACTCCCAGCAGGGTCACCCAAGGTGATAAGGTCAAAGGGAAGGAGCTAGACAAAGAATGATCCATGAAGTCCTCAATGGCAGAACAGGCGGATGACAACAAGCGATATGTTACAATGGCTGTGAAGGTGGATGAAGGCTGCAGCAGATAAGAATCTACCGGTTTGTTGTGAATACTTCATGCCATTGGAACAGAGCCTTACTGTGAAGACTGTGTGTTGGTCAGCATGCACTGATCTACACACATAAAACAAATTCACGCACAAATTCCCAAAACCCTTCCCAAACCCCAAAAGTCCCATGGCGATCGGAAATGGTAACGGGGGCAGGATGGTGAAATCTGGAAGCCCCTAGTCATGAACCAGCACATGGGCGGTGGATACAGATTCAGTCTTTCTGACTCAAGGAACAAGGCAGTTGAGCAGCTCGGCAGCTGTACCCATGACTGAGCAGCCCTTTTTAGGTTCCACTCTGCTCACCCCGAAAAGGGGGAGGGGCTAGAAAAGGTGCCCTAAGCATGGTCTGCCTCCCTTTTCCCTGACTGGATTACCGTGCCCTTTGAGGTCACCATCCAGCGGTCGTAAAAGACAATTGAACTTTGGAACATGGAATATACGGACTTTGTCAGATAGCACAGACAGTGAGCGTCCTGAATGCAGAACTGCCATAATTGCAAGAGCTGTGATGTTTTAACATCGATATCGCAGCGCTTCAAGAGACTCAAAGAGCAGGCGAGGGACAACTGAAGGAAGAAAAAGGAGGCTATACTTTCTTCTGGAAAGGTCTATCTGAACAAGAACATCAAATACATGGGGTAGGCTTCGCTATCAAAAATGATCTTGTGGAGCTCCTGTCAGAAGTCTCTACTAGCATTAATGAGCGACTCTCAACCCTTCAAATAAAGCTCATCAAAAACCAACAAGCTACTATTGTAAGCGCTTATGCACCAACATTGGATACCGATGAAGACATTAAAGAAAAATTTTACTCTCAGCTGGATACCGTGCTATCAGAGACGCCTAAGGAAGATAAAATTATCATCCTGGGTGATTTTAATGCAAGAGTTGGGCGAGATTTCGATCTGTGGCCTGGGACTATTGGGAAAGAAGGAATTGATAACAGCAACCAGAACAGAATCTTACTTTTGACGATATGTGCAGTGCACAACCTTGTTGTTACCAACATACTCTTTCGACAGAAAAATAAATTTAAAACTTCACGGAGGCATCCTCGGTCAAACCACTGGCACCTCTTAGACTATGTTATTGTCCGTGCTAAAGATCGCCATGATGTGCTCCTTACCAGAGCTATGACCAGCGCCGACGACTGCTGAACAGATCACTGACTAATATGCTCCACAATGGCTATCAAGATTATACCTCAACACAGGCTTCAAGGAAGGAAACCAAGGCGCAAAATGAACACTCAAGTCCCCATTAAGTGGGATTGCTTCCAAACGACTCTTAAGGACCATCTGCTTTCAGAATTCCCTGATAACATCGAGGAACACTGGACCAAGCTAAAAACATCCATTACTGCAGCCTGTGAACAAACTATTGGATACCAAACCAAGAAACCCCAGGACTGGTTTGATGAGAATGACAGTGAGATTGAATGACAGTGAGACTGATTGACAAAAAAAGGAAGGCCTTTCAGATCTGGCAAAGAGATAGAAACTGTGCCACTAAGAAAAAAACCTATGCCAACGCTAAGGCTGAGGTTCAAAGAAGAACCAGAGAACTAAAAAACACCTGGTGGGTAAAAAAAGCTCAAGCACTTAGCCGACACTCATGATGCACAGAGTTTCTTTAAAGCCACAAAGACCATCTATGGGCCAATAAATCATGGCATATGCCCCCTACGCTCAGCAGACGGTATCACACTTCTAAAAGATAAAGAAGCTATTGCACTGTGCTGGAAAGAACATTACCAACATCTCCTTAACCGCAACTCCCCCGTAGCTGCTGAGGTCCTCTCACAAATTCCGCAAAAACAAGATAGCTTGCAGTATCTCCAAATCTGGGAGAGTTGTGTACAGCTATTAACCAAATGAAAAACAACAAAGCCAGTGGACCTGATGGGATACCTGCCGAAATCTTCAAAGTGGGAAGAATTGAACTTACACAACAACTTCACAAGCTCATCGAAAAAATCTGGGAAAGAGAAGAGACCCCAGCAGACTTTAGGGATGCCAAAATTATCAAACTCTTTTAAAAAGGTGACAGAACTGATTGTGGAAACTATTGAGGCATCTCTCTATTAGCTGCGGCTGGCAAAATTCTTGCGAGGATCTTAGCAAACTATCTTTTAACAATATCCAAGGTGAGCCTTCCTGAATTCCAAAATGGTTTTTGACCTTCTAGGGGACAGTAGACATGATTTTCACCGTTCGACAGCTTCAAGCAAAATTCAGAGAGCAAAACAAACCCCTGTATATGGCGTTTATTGACCTAAGGCTTTCAGCACTGTAAATCGTAATGCCCTGTGGACTGTCCTTCTGAAAATTGGCTGCCCAGATAAATTTGAAAACATTATTCAGCTCCTCCATGATAATATGATAGCAACAATCGCAGATAACAATGGCTCTCAAAGTGAACCATTCACAGTGGGATCAGGTGTTAAACAGGGTTGTGTTATTGCCCCAACTCTATTCATTATTTTCATTGCCATGATCCTACACTTTGTCGAAGGGAAACTCCCCACCAAGAGTAGAAATCATATATCGAACAGATGGAAAGCTCTTCAGTCTGAGCAGGCTGAAAGCAAAGAGTAAGGTTACCATAACTTCCGTCATAGAGCTTCAGTATGCTGATGGCAGCGTAGTGTGCGCACGCTCAGAGGATGACCTCCAAACCATCCTAAATATCCTAAATATCTTTGTAGAAGCTTACAAAAAGCTTGACCTATCACTCAACATCCAAAAAAACAAAGTGCTGCACCAACGAGTACAACAAGTTCTCTGTGGCGCCACAAATCCAACTCAATGGTGTAATGTTGGAAAATGTCGATCACGTCTCCTACCTAGGCAGTTATCTTTCCACAAAGCCAGCATTGATGCCGAAATCCAGCATTGCCTGAGCTCTGCGAGTGCAGCTTTCTCCCAATTGAAGTGCAGAGTGTTTGAGGACCAGGACATTCACAGGGAAACCAAAATGCTGTTTTACAAAGATATTGTACTACCAACCTTAATATATGCTTGTGAAACATGGACCACTTATAAACACCATCTCCAACTCCTCGAAAGATTCCACCAACAGTGTCTCCAAAAAATTGTACACATCACTTGGGAAGACAGGCAAACTAATATGAGTGTACTGGAAGAAGCAAAGATCACCAGTGTTGAAGCAATGATTCTTCAACATCAACTTCGTTGGACTGGTCATGTTGTGCAGATGCCTGATGATCCTCTTCCAAAACAACTACTCTATTCTGAACTTAAAAATGGAAAGCGTAATGCTGGTGGTCAACAAAAGAGGTTTAAAGACTGTCTCAAGGCAAATCTAAAAAAAAAAAAAAAAAGCAGTATAAACACGGACAACTGGGAAACACTGGCCTGCGAGCGCTCCAGTTGGAGAACAGCCTTTACCAAAGGTGTCATGGGCTTTGAAGACACTCGAACTCAGGACGCAAGGGAGAAACATGCTAAGAGGATGGCACGCTTGGCACACCGTGATCAACTCCCACCCAGAAACCAATGTCCCCACTGTGGAAGGATGTGTGGATCCAGACTTGGCCTCCACAGTCACTTATGGACTCATTTTTAAAACTGTGTTTATGGAAGACAATCTTACTTGGCTACAAGTGATCACCAAAGAAGAAGAAGTGCATAGCCCAAATAACAATGTGAATCAGGGTGATTTGGCTCAGGATCTCAATCTCACATTCCTGAACTGGAATACTCTCTTGCTAGACAAGTGTCTTAAAGTGGATCAGGGACCCTCTAAGCTTCCAAGTCACTCTGTGACAGTGCAACAGTGGTCATGAAATGGGCATATCTAAGGCCACACTACAACACTTAGAAAAATGATCTCAGTGTTTTATGCACTACATTATTTTGATAAAAATTTTAAATGTTGTCACCATAATATGAAAGCATAGTTTAAATATCAGAATGCTTCCATCTAGTATGAATACTGGCTGGGAGAAGGAGGCTCCCTTCTTCTTGAGGCTGGCAGTGGATGTTCAGCGTTAGTCTCTGTGCCTTTACAACATCCTTCACTGGCTGGCTGCATGGATCTGACATTTAGTCTTTCAAGAAGAATAGCCTTATGAAAACCTTGTTCCTTGCTTGGTGAGGCAAGCTTGAGATCTGTCACCATCTCCATCAATGCGACACAATGCTGGAAGAGGAAGCAAAATGGTAAACAGAGCTTCCTTGGCAAATGACAGAGCCTGTTGGAGAGAAACTATCTGGAGTAACATCTGGCCCCCAGCCAGAGTCTCTTCCTGGAGAGAGGGAAAGAAGGAGTCTGAGGAAACAAGGAGGGATGATTTGCATGTGCCCAATTCACCCCCCCCGCCCTCTCTAATGCACAACACAATGTAGATATGAGACCCAAGGCCAGAGCTATAGGCATGGGGTAGGGGTTGCTTAGCCCTCCAGGCATATCATTTAGTGCCTTCCTTGGTTTTTCAGGGGGAAAGTATATAGTTAGGCCTGAAGGAGCATCTCCACCACCATCGTTCAGCCCGGACACTGAGGTCCAGCGCCAAGGGCCTTCTGGCGGTTCCCTGGCTGCGAGAAGTGAGGTTACAGGGAACCAGGCAGAGGGCCTTCTCGGTGGTGGCACCTGCCCTGTGGAACGCCCTCCCAGCAGATGTCAAAGAGAAAAACAACTACCAGACTTTTAGAAGACATCTGAAGGCAGCCCTCTTTATGGAAGCTTTTAATGTTTAACAGACTACTGTATTTTAATACTTTGTTAGAAGCCACCCAGAGTGGGCAGGATATAAATAAATTATTATTATTATTATTATTATTATTATTATTATTATTATTATTATTATTATTATTTTACTTATGGAAAGCAAGAGAAAGCATGTAGCCTGTATTTTACCAAACCTGTTCAGCAAGCATTATACTTGGTTTCACCTTCCAGCATTTAGGCCTATGAAGGTACAGTGGTACCTCGGGTTACAGACACTTCAGGTTACAGATGCTTTAGGTTACAGACTCCGCTAACCTAGAAATAGTATCTCAGGTTAAGAACTTTGCTTCAGGATGAGAACAGAAATCATGCGACGGAGGTTGTGGGAGGCCCCATTAGCTAAAGTGGCACCTCAGGTTAAGAACAGTTTCAAGTTAAGAACGGACCTCCAGAACAACCATTTTAAACATGGGGACAGGTAACATTAACACTTGACACAGAATTTGTTAGACCTTTGCTTGCATCCAGGATAAGTTGCCATAATTTAAGAAGGAAATAGCCAAATTGGAGAGAATTCAGAGGAAAGCTATAAATATGCTAAACAGTTATTAAGGCATGTTATAAACTTTAAGGGAAGTTGAAAGATTAAATGAATCTCTGTTCACTAAAATTTGCTCTTATCTTTCCATTTCATCTGCTAAGATGTTGGTTCAAAAATCACACTTTTGTTTGATCCCATCTTGATTGCTGCAGTGCCCTTCTCTCTGATATTCTTCCTCTTAGTCCTGGATTTGGCAGCTTGTTATCCATTGTCTTGCTTGCATTAAGGGTCAAGACTGCAGCAGGTCTTGAACTGCTCATAAGTTGACAGGAGTCAGGTAGGAATTTACTGTAACTCACCATTGGTAAAAGGAGTGCAGTGCAGAGACACCAAGCTCTCTGAACAAGGGATTGTCCTGACACCAGCAGGTCAGAGCAGGTCAGATGATACTCCCCACTCCCAACAAAATCTTCTGAATGAAGCTTGCCAACTGATCTGAGGATCTGGGTGCTTGCTCCCGCTGGCAGCAGACCGTGCCATTCAATGTCACAGAAGCTGGGTTCGACAGAAGGCCACACAATTATAGCACTTGAATAAGCTAAAGATGATAATATATTCACACTCAGTTCTGTCTTATCATTATCTTGAGAGTAGGCACATCACACCACTTTCTTTTTCTTTCTTTTTCTTTTTTTGTCACCATCTTAAGTTGCCCATTCTAAATTAATTTGATTTTTTCAAATTGCTTCTCCAAAGAATGAGCTCATACAGAATTTGAAAACTTGATACCAGGGATGCCTGTCACAGACGAGCTCCTTTCATCGATAAGGACAAAGCAAACGAAAAAGAATGAGTATGGATAAAGGTTTTAATAAAACTAAGAATGTTTCACTTATTTTAAAATTACAGTGAGGGCGTAAAGTAGAACAAAGAGATATTTTCAACAGAGAGCCAATCGTATGGGTGCCTCCTTTGCTTTGCATTTATATTACTGTTTCCACTGCCTGACCCTTGCTTTGCCGCACCATAACAAAGTCATGTTGTACAACAGAAAATTAGCAGCTTGTGTCCAAGGAATTGGACTGGAGATGCAAAGAAGGATAAGCAGAACTACACTAAGTACTAATACTGGCAGAGGGGACTTGCTTGGTGGTTCTGCCACTCCCAGAAGCTTAGGGTGGGGGTGGGCCAGGAGAGGGCATTCTCTGCAGCAGCCCCTAAATTGTGGAACTTTCTCCCCACAGAGGTGTGTCTAGCAACCTCGGTAAACTGTATGTCTTTGAACTCACATGCGTGACCAGCACTCACATGTCTTCACAGACACTAATGAGAGGTTTAGGATGTTTTGCTGGAGTTATAACATGTGTCTGTTATGAACACGTGTCTACCCTCAACCCTATGCCCACAGGAATTTCTTACATAAGAGGACTAAAGAAACCTTGGTTTATTATACTAAATGACAGAATAAATGTAAATACTGCTTCTGACAGCAACATTACGGTTTAAGCAGGCAGCAAATCATACCTTGAGTGGAAGAGGGGCAGAATCCAGCCTGAGATCAGACGGGTACCAGGGTCACAAGAGTTCATAATGGAAGGTCTCCTGTCATATTAGAGTTATGACGATTTTCTTACCTATGCCATGATCTACCGTGCTAAGCCACAAAATAAGTTCAGAGGGACACACACACCTCTTCACAATACCGCTTTCAGCAACTGCTGAAGATGCGTCTCTTTATGTTTCGGACCCATCGTATTTTCATGTGATTTCATTCTTGGTAGTTGAATTTGTTTAAAATGTTGTATTTTAAATTGTTGTAACCCTCCCTGGGACCTTTGAGTGAAGGGCGGATAATAAATTAAATGATTATGATGATGACAACGATGTTTGAATGGTGACAAAGCACACGTGTGAAAGAAGAATTAATGGAAGTGAACTTTCCTCAGGTCTGGCTCATAAGATCATAAGAGTTCTGCTGGATCAGACCAGAAAGCATCTCCTCCAGCACCCTTCCTATTCCAGGAGCAGCTGGCCAGATGCCAGGTAGCCCACACCTGGGGGATGAAGACAGCAGGACTCTCCTTATACTTATTGTTCCAAAAATGTAAGAATTAGAACCCTGAGGAAATTTAAATGTTTTTGCCTGTCACCAAAAGGACATCAGAGTTGGTGCCGGGTAATTCTTCTAGCAATATCAAACTCCTTCAAATAATCATGGCTTCCTCCCACCCTCAAAAAGAAATCGTTGGAACTATAGATTGTTAAAGGTGCTAATAATTATTGGGAGGCCCCTATTCCCCCTCAGAAGGGGGAGGAGCAGGGAGTCTCCTAACAATTCTCACCACCCTTAACAAGAGCCAGTGTGGTGTAGTGGTTAAGAGCGGTAGTCTCGTAATCTGGGGAACCGGGTTCGTGTCTCCGCTCCTCCACATGCAGCTGCTGGGTGACCTTGGGCCAGTCACACTTCTCTGAAGTCTCTCAGCCCCACTCACCTCACAGAGTGTTTGTTGGGGGGGGGGAGAGAAAGGAGAATGTCAGCCGCTTTGAGACTCCTTAAAAAGAGAGTGAAAGGCGGGATATCAAATCCAAACTTCTTCCCATGAGTCTGCTTTAAATGTATGGTGCTGATGGGGCCTTACTCCCATGGAACAATAGGATTGCAGCCTTCGTCTTCCTCACCTTCTGCTGTGACAGCAGAAGGGTAGAGGGAGCCCACTACAGGGTGGGCAGGGGCGATTCTTATTTGATCACATGTTTTGCATCAAAGCAAGTTCCATTGCTACCTGGCATGTAGTGGAGGGGCAGGGGTGTGTGGCAGAACAGTCCCTGCAAGACTGTGCAGCAAGGCCTGGTTCCCTCGCCTTCCAGCTGTTGAGGACTCCACCCATTCCCCTCTGACCCAACTGATTAGCCAGTGTTTCTGCTACTGTGGTTGCTGAGCAAGTTTCAGCCTGCTTTCTCTTCACCTCCCCGTGGACCAGCTTCTTGCATGAACAAATGGTCTGGCACTCGGGTGACAGATCTTTCTGGTAATGCAATGTGTCCAGCAAGCTCGTAAGATCCAAAATTTAAAAGTTCTGGGAGAAACAAAAAGTAGCATAAAATGAAACAGAAGAGTTCTAAACAACCTTATCCTTGAAAGGCACACATAAGATCAATAATCTACCTTGCAGTTGTAAGGGTCTCCTCTAAGCTGTTCAATGACAGGCAAAATCACAGAGAAAAAAGTTTCATTTTATCCCCTGGGATCAGGGAGGAGAAGACTGACAGGTGGTGAGGGACAGCTGTCTCCCTAGTGGCTTCTCAGACTACACACACATTCACTCTGATCAGCTATTGTTTTCAATGCAAGGAAGAAGAGTTAAAAGGTGATAAAAGAGGGCATGTGTCAGAGCTGCTTGAAGATCCTAGCTCACAGAGGATCACGCTAGCCAGCGGTCATTAAGTAAAAGTCTTTATTGGATTACAGTTTCCATTCTCACGCTGCTGCGCGCAACTCTACGCCTAGTAGCTAGGTCGGCGAAGCTCCGTCTGAGTCTCCGCCCTGTGTGCACCAACTTAATATCCTAGCCTTGCTCCACCTTTTCCTCCTGACTGTCCTCCTCTGGGTCCCTCTACCCCCCGGGGCTTCTTCCTTCCGGGATTCTTCTGACGCTGACCCAGACCCTCCTGCCTCTTTGCGCCGGGCTTTAGGACCTGGCTCTCTTTCGGGGCTGCTTACTGCGCCGCCTTCCTCTGCATTTGAACTTGGCGCGCGCGCCCAACCTTCCACTTTCCTCTCAACCGTTTCTTCGCTCCCCGATGGAGGTGTGGCCATCCCCGACTCATGTCCTCCCTCCTGTGGAGGTGTGGCCACTCCTGACTCATGTCCTCCCTCCTGTGGTGAGCTGCCAGCGCTTCCCCCCTGGCTCCCTTCCTCTTCCCTGCTTCCTGGCGGTGACGCTGGTCCCGATTTCCAGCTGCTCCCCCCTGAGTCCTCTCTGGCTCTGTCTTCCTGGGGTGCCCCCCTAGACTCCCCCCTTGCCCTCGCCACTGGTGCTCCTTTCTGTGAATCCTCTGATTCACTGGAAAGACTAGGAGATCTCGGGTCGTCGTCGTCACTCATCTTTTCTTCTGCCTCCTCCCCTTCGCTCTCTGTTTCCTCCCTTGCCCGTGCTTCTGCTCCTAAACCCCTGACATCCATCCCCCCCTCGAAGCCCCCCATTCCCCCCTCCCCTCCTTCCGGTGCTGGAGCTGGGGGCTGCTGTTGCAAAGGGACGAACGTCGGGTATCGGTCGCTTCCCGTGGCAGGCCTCCATCTGAAGTCTCCCGGGTCTTCCTCCCCGCTCTCGTCGACGACAGTCACCTCCGCTTCCATCTCTGTGCCGCCGTGCTCGAAACCAGGGTCGTCCCCGAAAACGTCCATGTCCGTCTCTCCCTCACTTCCTCCTGTCGGTGTTGCTCGTCCTGGGCCTTCCAGCCACCGTCTGCGCCACTGCTCCTCTGGCCTATCGTCCCACCAATACGAGGGTTCTGATGCAGATCCCGAGGGTGACCCCTCCGGGGAACGGACGTCTTGTGTCGGGTCCTCGTCCGAGTCGAACCCCCGGAAAGTGCTGGCCGAAAGTGTGGGCGTGAAAAGCCAGTCGTCAAAATATTCTGCTGGCATAGGTCTATGGGGAAAGAGGGCATGAAACTCGTCTTTGAGGAGAGGTTCGTCCAAGGCGTAGCCCGGCACCCAGCTGTTCGCACTGGCCGGGGTGCCCTCCTTGGCGAGAAAGTATTCTACCCCCTCTTCCCCCCATCTGGAGTCCAAAATCTCAGTGACTTCGTTGATGCGCTCCTTCTGTGCCACTTCCGCGTGCCCTGTTCTGTCTCTGACCGGGCTCGGCGCTGTTCCGGGTTCCTGGAACCTGTGCGGTGCCTTGTAGGGAGTGAGCACCGATCTGTGGAATACCGGATGCATTCTGGAACCCTCCGGAAGTGCCAGTCTGAAAGCTACCGGGTTGACCTGCTCTTCGACTTGGTAGGGCCCCAGTTGCTTATGCCCTAGTTTCTTCTTGGCCAACGACCTGGCCGGCACTGCGTGGGCTGCTAACCAAACCCAGTCCCCCACGTGGAGCTCTTCTCCAACCCTTCTGTGCTTGTCTGCTTGTACCTTGTATGCGTGCTTGGCCAGCTCCAGGTGGCGCCTCAGCTGATCGTGGACCTCCTGCAGCTCCGACGCGAACGCATCTGCTGTCTGCGGCTCCCCCTCCCCCATTCTTTCCAGTCCCGGGAAGGTTCTGGGGTGCCTCCCGTTGTTGGCGAAGAACGGCGTGACCCCCGTGGACACGTGCTTCGTGTTGTTGTAGGCGAACTCGGCAAGCGGTAGGTAATCCACCCACGTCGCAGGCTGTTGATTTGCATAACATCTCAGGTACTGCTGCATGATGGCATTGACCCGCTCCGCTTGCCCGTTGGTCTGCGGGTGTCTCGCCGACGCCAGGTTGATCTTGACGTTCAGGAAGCCCATCAGCTTCTGCCAGAAATTCGAGATGAACTGCCGCCCCCGGTCGGACAGAATAGACCGTGGCAGACCATGAACCTTGAACACGTGGTCTATGAACAGTTTGGCGGTTTGCTCCGCCGTGGCCACCTTCGCACACGGAATGAAATGCGCCATCTTGGAAAACAGGTCCACCACCACCAGCACTGCCGTCTTGCCCCTTGAGCTGGGCAGATCCGTGACAAAGTCCAGAGCCACCCTTTCCCAAGGTTCGACCGGAGTTTGCATCGGTTCCAACAGTCCGGCCGGCGGTTTGTGCACTGGTTTCGCCCTCTGGCAGGTGTCGCACCTCGCCACGTAGTCTGCGACCTCCCCTCTCATTCCAGGCCACCAGAAATCCCTGGCGACTAATTCCACCGTCTTCTCCTTGCCAAAGTGCCCGGCCGTGGGCGCGTCGTGCAGCTGCTGCAGCACCTTGGCTCGAAGTTCGTCTCCCGGCACGTAGATGGCCCCTTTTCGGATGAGCAATCCATCTCGTAGCCGGAAACCGTCGGCCGCTGCCTTGCCCCTTTGCACCTCTGCCATCTTTGCTTGTGCGAAGGAGTCCTCCTGCAACGCACGTCGCACCGCCTCTAGGTCCACGGTCGCCGCGGCGCACGCCCACACTGCTGGTGCGAAGATGTGCATGGCGGCCGCTGGCGTTGCGTCCTCCAGATACTGTGGCTTACGGGAGAGAGCGTCCGCCATGATGTTGGTGTCCCCCGGGACATACTCTATTCGGAAGTCGAAGTTTGCAAAGAACTCAGCCCAACGTATCTGCCTCTGGTTCAGGAACTGTGCCGTGCGCCAGTGCTCTAGATTCTTGTGGTCCGTGCAAACCTGCACCGTGTGCTTGGCGCCGATCAGAAAGTGCCTCCACGCCTTGAACGCTGCGTGAATGGCCAGCAACTCCCTGTCCCAGATGGTGTAGTTCTGTTCGGACTTGCTGAGCTTCCTGGAGTAAAACGCTCCCGGTCGCCACACCCCCTGCGGGTCTTTCTGCAACAGGACCGCCCCCACGGCTCTGTCCGAGGCGTCTGTCTCCACCCTCATCGGCTTGCTGGGGTTGACATGAAGCAGCTGCTCTTCCGACGCGAAGAGACGCTTGAGTGCCTGAAAGGACTGCTCCGCCTGCGCTGTCCAAACGAACTTCTTCTTCTTGGAGCTAAGCGTGTCAGTGATGGCCGCTGTCTGCATCGCGAAGCCCTTGATAAACTTGCGATAGAAGTTCGCAAAGCCGACAAACCGTTGGACCTCCTTCCGGTTGCGCGGACTCTTCCAATCCAACACCGCTCGAACCTTGGCGCTGTCCATGGCGAGCCCCTTGTCAGACAGCTTGTAGCCCAGAAAATCCACCTCCGGCACGTCAAATTGGTACTTCTCCAGCTTGGCGTAGAGCCTATGTTGCTTTAGCCTGCTCAGCACTTCCTTGACGTGTCCGTCATGCTCCTGCTGCGACTCCGAAAAGATCAGGATGTCATCTAAGAAACAGACGCACGTCTTGTAGAGAAGTCCCGCCAACACGTGATGCATAAACGCTTGAAAAACGTGGGAGCCATTTTGCAATCCAAAAGGCATAACTCTATATTCGTAGGTCCCCAGTGGCGTGAACATGGCTGTCTTCCACTCATCTCCTTCCCGCATGCGAATGAGGTTGTACGCCCCCCGCAGGTCCAACTTGGTGAACACTCTGCCCTTCCGTACCTTTGCGAGGAGGTCGTCAATACGGGGCATGGGGAAGTCCGATGGCCTAGTCAGACTGTTCAAAATCCTGTAATCCACTACCAGTCTTTTCTGGGGCGTGTCCCGCTTCTTAACAAAGAATACGGGACTGCCCCCCACTGCCCTGGACTCCCGGATGAAGCCGCGTTGCAAATTATTGTCAATGAACTCTTTGAGTTCCTGCAGTTCGTCCTCTGACATGGAATACAGTTTCCCTTTAGGCAGCGCCGCCCCCGGCAGCAGGTCAATTTTGCAGTCATATGGTCTGTGAGGGGGTAGCCTGTCTGCCTCCTTCTCGCAGAAAACTTCCAAAAATTCAGCGTACTTGTGTGGAATCGCTTGCAGCGTGCCTAGCAGCAGCTGTGACTCCTCTTCCTCTCCTTCCTGCCTGGGCACGATGCAGTGTTCAGCACAAAAGGAAGAGCCGAAGGTCAGCTGCCTCTGGTACCAAGCCATCGCTGGGCTGTGCTTGTCCAGCCAACTCATGCCCAATACAATGGGCGTGTCAGATAGTCGAGTGACGTTGAAGCTGATGATTTCTCTGTGATTCCCAAGTCGCATCACCATTGGTGGCGTCTGCTTCACCACTTGCCCCCCGAGCAGCTCCCTGCCATCCACCGTGACAACCTGCAGGGGCAGTGTGGCCGGCAGCAACTGCACAGCGTGCCTGTCGACAAAGTCCTGCCCTATAAAGTCCGCATTGCTGCCTGAGTCAATGGTGATTGGCACGTCCATGGTGATTCCATTGGGCAGTTGGAGAGACGCTGTGAGCCTCACTACTGGTTTGGGCGGGAGGGGGTTCACGGGCTGTAAAATCGCTGGGGACTGCGTCACTAACACGTCTGGCTGGGCCCCAGTGCCTCTTCCTCCAGCCAGACAGCCTCGTTTCCCTGCTGTGGTCCTCCTTGCTGTGTTGCTGCAGTCACCATTGCTGAGGCTGCAGTGAGCTTGTGGGGCCTCTGGGGACACTCTTTCGCCATATGCCCTGGCTCCTCACAGACGTAACACTTCCTGTTCCCTCTAGGAGGCTTCGCTTTCACTGCTGCTGGTGCTAGGGCTCTGGTTGCTGACTGAGCCCTTGCACCTCCCACCTCCATAGGTTCGGCTCCTCCTCCTGGCGGAGGCGTGGATTGCGCCCGCGCTGCTTCCCTGGGAAAGAAGGAGGGGCCCCCGGCTGGTTCGCGCCCTCCACGCCCTTCGTCCCTGTTCCACGGACGTCCTTCCAGCCTCACCCCCACTGCCAGTGCCCTCTGAACGACCTCCTGGGTGGTTCGGGGTCTCTCCCCCCTGGCGATCTCATCTTTAATCGAGTTATGCAGCCCCTCCCAAAAGAGGTCTCTTACAGGAGCCGAATCTCTGTCCCATTCCAGGGCACTGACCAAGGCGAAAAAGCGGGCATGGTACTGCCTGACGCTGGCCCTCCCTTGTCTCAGCCCATGCACCTCCTTCCGTGCAAGATCCACGTCAATACTTGATAAAAAACACCCATCCATTGCTTTAATAAAGGCATCTGCATTCTGTAGCGCCGGATCCTTATCTCTCCATAAATTGCGTAGCCATGCTCTCGCATCCCCATGCAGATGGGACATGATGAACCCCACTCTCTCTTGTTCATCTCTAAAGTCTTTATGCAGCAGTTGCAGTGCGCACAGTACGTCGGCTATAAAGTTGGGATACTGTTGCAGGTTCCCATCGAAGTGAGAGACCAGCCCGCCTGTCCGTCTCGCCAACCCAATGCCCTCCTGCCGGGGTGTCTGCTTTGTCAGCACGTCTAACCTGACCTGGAGATCCCTGCAGGCTGCGGCTGCTTCCTCCTCCCTCTTCCTGGATGCTAGAGCCTCGGCGTTCAGTTGTGCCACCGCGTTTCTGAGTTCCTCTATCTGCTGCTCAGCCGTCATGTCGTCTGCCGTTCGTGAGCTTGCTAGTAGGCACCTGTGTCTCTCCCCTCCTCGAGGCTGTAGATGCCCACAAGTGGAGACGGAGCTTACTGTCAGAGCTGCTTGAAGATCCTAGCTCACAGAGGATCACGCTAGCCAGCGGTCATTAAGTAAAAGTCTTTATTGGATTACAGTTTCCATTCTCACGCTGCTGCGCGCAACTCTACGCCTAGTAGCTAGGTCGGCGAAGCTCCGTCTGAGTCTCCGCCCTGTGTGCACCAACTTAATATCCTAGCCTTGCTCCACCTTTTCCTCCTGACTGTCCTCCTCTGGGTCCCTCTACCCCCCGGGGCTTCTTCCTTCCGGGATTCTTCTGACGCTGACCCAGACCCTCCTGCCTCTTTGCGCCGGGCTTTAGGACCTGGCTCTCTTTCGGGGCTGCTTACTGCGCCGCCTTCCTCTGCATTTGAACTTGGCGCGCGCGCCCAACCTTCCACTTTCCTCTCAACCGTTTCTTCGCTCCCCGATGGAGGTGTGGCCATCCCCGACTCATGTCCTCCCTCCTGTGGAGGTGTGGCCACTCCTGACTCATGTCCTCCCTCCTGTGGTGAGCTGCCAGCGCTTCCCCCCTGGCTCCCTTCCTCTTCCCTGCTTCCTGGCGGTGACGCTGGTCCCGATTTCCAGCTGCTCCCCCCTGAGTCCTCTCTGGCTCTGTCTTCCTGGGGTGCCCCCCTAGACTCCCCCCTTGCCCTCGCCACTGGTGCTCCTTTCTGTGAATCCTCTGATTCACTGGAAAGACTAGGAGATCTCGGGTCGTCGTCGTCACTCATCTTTTCTTCTGCCTCCTCCCCTTCGCTCTCTGTTTCCTCCCTTGCCCGTGCTTCTGCTCCTAAACCCCTGACAGCATGTTTTTCACTTCCTGCTAGGGAGAAGGGGGAAGGCTAATCCTGTATACAGTGGTACCTTGGGTTAAGAACTTAATTCGTTCCGGAGGTCCGTTCTTAACCTGAAACTGTTCTTAACCTGAAGCATCACTTTAGCTAATGGGGCCTCCCCCTGCCACTGCGTCGCTGCCGCACGATTTCTGTTCTCATCCTGAAACAAAGTTCTTTACCTGAGGTACTATTTCTGGGTTAGCGGAGTCTGTAACCTGAAGCGTCTGTAACCTGAGGTACCGCTGTATTGGAGAAAAATGGAAGGTGCATAGATGACAGCTTCCTTGCAATGGAGAAGCCTGTCTTTTGTTTATGTTGGGGACAGACATCACAGAGGTCTCCAGATGACTACAGTTCCCATCAGCCCCAGCCAGCAAGGCCAAGAGTGATGAGTGGTGGGAGTGGGAGTCCAACAACGTCTGGAGGGTGACAGATAGGCTACAGATAACACTCACCCATCCATGAGCCTTGATAGGTATTTTATGATTGTTCTCCAAATGGTGTTGAATTTCACTGCTGATGAACAAAAGTGAGATGTCTGTCTCTGATAAATTGGGATTATTGAATATGCACTTGCATATTTGGATGCAAATTTACAGTACGCTATACCAGAGTGGCACTTAAATGGCTTCTTTTCCTGGACCTGTTGCAAATTCCAGTATGCCCCTACCACCAGGAGCTGAGCTTCAAATTTGCAAAGCTAGATCCTAAAGCTTACTGTCAGATTCCAGCTATTTCCAGTATTCAGCAGGAATGAAGGATGAATTCCCCTCAGCTCATTTGGAACTGGTTCCATACTTAATAATCAGCAGTCAGTTAGGGCTCCTCACTGGAGAAGGGAAAGCACCATCTAGCTTGAAGGAGGCAATGGGGCAGCCCCGGCTGGATTCATCAGTGAAATAATCCCTGCCACCTTCACATGTGACCAGCAGCCCAAATGATCATTTCCAGCTACGTCTAAAGCAAAATCACTCAATCAAATGCCAGAAAGAGACTGTCTGGAGCTTTGAAAACCATCACAAACCAAACTCCAAAGCAGCCTTTGTGATCAGTGGCGTAGCGTGGGTTGTCAGCACCCGGGGCAAGGGAAGTAATTTGCGCCCCCTAACCCGTGGATTTGCGCCCCCTAACCCTAACCCCCAGATGTTGCGCCCGGTGCGGCCGGGCCCCCCTGCACCCCCCACGCTACGCCACTGCTCAGCCTGCAGAGGCCTCTTCCCAGCCGTGCTTGAAAGGGGCAGGCAGGCACTGCCCCCCACCTCCCCCCAGACAAATAGGACGTTGATTAGTTTTTCAATGGACCTGTTTAAAAGATTTTGTAAATTGTTCTTCTTCCTGAAGGAGCATCTCCACCCCCATTGTTCTGCCTGGACACTGAGGTCCAGCGCCGAGGGCCTTCTGGCGGTCCCCTCATGAGAAGCCAAGTTGCAGGGAACCAGGCAGAGGGCCTTCTTGGTGGTGGCGCCCGCCCTGTGGAACGCCCTCCCACCAGATGTGAAAGAGAAGAACAACTACCAGACTTTTAGAAGACATCAGAAGGCAGCCCTGTTTAGGGAAGCTTTTAATGTTTAATAGGTTATTGTACTTTAACATTCTGTTGGAAGCCACCCAGAGTGGCTGGGTAAACCCAGCCAGATAGGCAGGGCTTAAATAAATTATTATTATTATTATTATTATTATTATTATTATTATTATTATTATTTGTTTTCATTACTTTGCTCCCCACTCTTGGGAGTGGGGAGAATTCAGCTGTAGAGAAGGCTATAGATTCTGCGAATAAGTCAATAATATTTCCCCTCTTTGGCCAGCTGCTGGTCCCTCCATGTGCACCCCTCCATTTGTCAACTCCGAGGAGCCCAGGCTCTGCCTGTCCCTAAGCAGGGGCAGAGGAAGGGGGCGGTGGGGGCGGTCCACACCAGGTGTCATCACTGAGGGGGATGACATTCGGCGCACCGTGACTCCCAGGCCTACCCCGAGCCGTCAGGGGAAGGGGTGGAGATGCGCCGCCTTGCCAGCGGCCTTCCCCACCTTCCCCCTTTGTTTTGACAGCTGGGGGAGGCTTTGGAGTTATGGGCCGGCGTCGCGCCATTGCCCCTCGCTTCCGGGCTGCTTGGGGGGGGGGGAGCCTCCCCATAGCTGTTAAAAGGAAGAGGGAAAGGAAGAAGGGCGCTGGCAAAGCGGCATGGCTCCCCACCCCCCAGGAAGCAGCCCAGCATGGACAGCTCGCTCCACCCCCCCCCCATGGGCATCTCTCCCCCTGGGACACTCACCCCATGGCATGTGCACCGCTCCGGGCGCTGGAGCAGCTAGATCTGCCTCTGTCCCTAAGGCCAGCCTCTCAGTCCCCGTCCCCCCGCCAATCATAGAGTTAGAAGGGACCCTGGGGGTCATCGAGTCCAACCCCCCCTGCAATGCAGGGATAAATATGCAGCCGTCCCAAACGAGGATCAGAGACGCAACCTTGGCGTTCTCATCGCCACGCTCCAACCAACCGAGGTATCCACACTTCTCCCAAATGCCCCCTTCCCCGAGAGCTGCCCGAGGATTTGCTGTCGATTCCCCGCGTGAAAATGCTCGCCCATTAAAAGGAAGCGAGGCTCCCTCCGCCCCCGCCACACGGAGCTCAGCCTGCACTTGGGCAGGCCCTTTGCGTCACGTGCGCTTGGCGCGTTGCTCTTTCCAGCTTCCTCCCCTCCGGGCCAGCGGCTCCACCTCTTTTCCTTTGCCTCTTTGAGCCGCTTAATTCCCAGCAAGGAATTAGCAGGCTCGCTCCACCTCCTCCTCCTCCCGACTTTGCTGCTGCTGCTGCGCGGCTTTTTTCCTCTACCGACGGCACGCTGTGCCTTGGAGAGGTTCCCACTTCCTCGAGGGGGGCCGGCCAAACGTGCCCCCAAAAATGTTGCGCCCGGTGCGGCCGGCACCCCTGGCACCCCCCACGCTACGCCACTGTTTGTGATCCTGCAGAGTTAGGCTGCAGCTAGAGAAGATGCAGCACCCGCCCCTGCCTCTCTCCCTCTGGCTTGGGGCGGGGCCTGACAGGCTCTGAAGGGCTGCTGCTGCCCAGGAGTACTGCCTGCTGAGGGCCCAAAGGGCCCGGCCCCTGCCTCTCTCCACCTGGCTTGGGGCGGGGCCTGACGGGCTTCACAAGGACTGCGGCTGCTGCTCAGCAGAGAGGGCTCCTCTTTTAAATTGTTTTTAATTTCTATCTGGTTTTAAATGAGATCAAATCAAATCAAATGTCTTTAATACGGTCAGTGACCAGGAAACAATTTATAAAATATGACATTAAGAGTAATATTGTGCTAGAAGTAGCAGTAAAAATATGGCCAATTCTCAGAGTTGGTGCTTATATTTATGACCAGGTTTCGAGTTTTAAGTTTTTTAAAATTCAGTTCAGGAGTCGCTACTGTTTAGTATCGTTCTTTCGATGTTTACAGTTTGAAGTCCTTTGTAGACATCATTGCTCGTCTTATTCTTGTTGCAATGTAACAGTACTTTGCCACGGACCTGTTAATTTCGGGCTCTTTGTCAGCTAAGAGGTGTCTGATATAGGTGTCGTCTGTACTACGAGGTATTTTCCTCAGAATCGGTTCGATCAGCTCTTTTCTTGAGTCTCGATATAATGGGCAGTATAAGATGACATGCCCAATGGTTTCGATTTCATTGCTGTTACAGGGACATAATCTTTGTTCGATCGGTGTTTTATTGTATCTTCCCTCTAGAAGAGCTGAAGGGAGAGCGTTGAAGCGGGCCCTGGTAAATGCCCATCGGTGTTTAGCATTGTCTAGAACTTTGAGATAGTTCGCTAGATGGGGCCTTTGGGAATTGTATAGAAGTTTATAAGTTATCGGAAGTTGGTTAAAGTCATTTTGGGTTTCAATGTCCCTAAGTCTTTCTTTGATTATGTTCTTGGCCCTTCCCCTTTCTAAACTTAATAAATACTCTGGGGAGAGACCATATGTGGCCAGCTTTCTGAGGATGCCCTTCAACCAGCTAGATTGGAATTTGTCGAGAAGCATCAGGGAAAGTAGTCCAACCGGCGAGTTGTTAAGTCTTAGCCAAGTGCATAAGGTTCTTATCCATACTTTGGCTTTAATGCTGTATAAGCCCGCTTCCAGTCGTAGGGCGGCGTTTGGGACGCATTTAGGTGTTTGCAGGAGTGATCTAAGGAAACCTGATTGTATCTTCTCATATGGGTCTAGATTAGAGAGGGAGACGAGTGGTGCGCCGTATAGGATTTGTGCTGTTGGTTTTGCCATGAATAGTTTAATTGTAGCAGGAATGAAATTTCCTCCCGTTGTACGATGGAATCTTAGGATTGCTGATGTACTTTTTTGTGCTGTAAAGGAGCTGTAGTTTATGTGGGCAGTCTTCTTCCTTGATGCTTGGAATATCACTCCTAGATATTTAAAGCATGTCACTTGTTCAATCTCCTGATTGTCTAAATTCCATCTGTATATTTTCCTTTTGTTAGAGAAAACCATGATTTTTGTTTTTTGGTAGTTCACTGCTAGTTTCTCTTCTCTACAATATTGGGATAAGCTGTTAAGAGCTTTTTTGAGGCCCATCTGAGTCTGGGACAATATAACCGCATCGTCTGCATAGAGTAGGATAGGCAGTTTTTTGTCTGCTAATTTTGGGGCGTGTGTATCCGCTCCTTGTAGGTGGTCTATTAGGGAGTTTATATAGATGTTGAACAAAAAGGGGGCCAAAATGCATCCTTGTTTAACTCCCTTTGTTGTTCTAATAAAGTTAGAGAGTTGACCTTCTTGGCTGCATCTTATACGAAGTCGTGTGTTGTTATACAGTTTGTATATTAGTAGCAGCAGACATTGGTCTATGGATGATTTATTGAGTTTGTCCCAGAGTTGAGTTCTTGAGATGGAGTCAAAGGCTGCTTTTAAATCTACAAATGCTGCGAATAGGTGGTGATTGTGGTGCGACGTGTATTTCTCAGCTAGGTGCTGTAAGATCAGGCAGTGATCCATTGTGGATCTCCCTTGTCTAAATCCTGCCTGTGCATCATCAAGAATCTTCGCTCTTTCTATCCATTCGCACAGTTTCTCGCTGAGGTGTTTAGCGTATAATTTACTTATTATATTCAGGAGGCTTATAGGTCTATAGTTGGAGGGATCGTCCCTCGAGCCTTTTTTATAAATGGGAATAATGATGGAAGTCCCCCAGTCGTATGGGATCTGTGCGGTTCTATCTATATATGTGAACAGAGAGGCTAGCAAGGGGGCCCACCAGTTCGCATTGGTTTTAAATAGTTCCGCTGGTATACAGTCAATTCCGGGGGCTTTCCCGTTCTTTAGTTGGTCAATCAGCAGATGGGTCTCTGTTGATGAGACTGCTGGCCATGGCTGAATCTGATCATCCGGTATGTCTAATGCATAGGACTCATCGCTGGATTTCTCGTAAAGATTATGGAAGTGCGTTTCCCAGGCTTTCATTGATATGCAGCAGGATAGTTGTGATAGGCCGCTATCCGGCTGTACAGCTACGATTCTCCAGAATAATGACGGGTTACTTGAATTGGAGGCCTCTATCAGTAGCTGCCATAATAACTTCATTGCGTATCTTTTCTTTTGTGTCAGAAGTTTTTTGTAACTTCTTTTGGCTTCAAGCATCTTTTGTCTGTTGTCCTCTGTTGGATTGTCCTTATGGCAGATGAAGGAGTGGATCAATGATTTCTTGGAGGTAATACACTCATGATCGAACCACTCCCTGAAAGTTTTCCGACGGTGGGGAGACTTGGAATTCGGTTTTACAACAAACCCTTGAATTTTTTGTATAAGCATTTCATATGTTGTCATCATGTTCGGGGCGCTCTCCTCTATTTCTAAGCATCCTTCCATAATTGCTTTTGAAAGATGGTAGCTCTCCTCAGTTTTGTACCAGTTAGATATCCGCTCGCTCACTTGTCCGTTCCATCTGATTTTCTTGAGGCCTGTTCCGGGTGTTAGATCTGGTTGATATCTGTGTTGTGGTTTGGGCAGATCAAAGGGTAAATCACACACGAGGGATAAAGGTAGATGATCACTTTCAGCTCTTGCTGTAATGGTGAATTTTGATATCCTAGGGATCAGGTCCTGGGAAACAATGCAATAATCTATCGTTGACAGTCTGTGTCCTGACCAATATGTGTATTGACCAGGATAATCTCCTTTTACAGCCCCATTCAGTAAGTGTAGATTCTGTCTGTAGGTCATGTGTGCTAAATGTAGTCCTCCAATGTTGCATGTCTTACCGTAGGATGATCTTATCATTAGGGGTGGGATAGTTTCCATTTCTGGAGGCCATTGGTGAAAATGTGCATATAGGGCGTTGTCGTTAGGGCCCACTCTTGTGTTTAGGTCACCAGCTAGTAATATCATGGCTGACGGGTGTTGTCTCCTCCATTGCACCACGTGGGCTTCCACTTCTTTCCATAGTTGTTCTACTTGTGCCTGCCGATGACATGTAGGTAAGTATAAGTTTATGCATAGCAGTTTGCTTTGTCCGAAATCTAGAACTGCTGCTACAGACCATTCATCATTGGAGGGTAATTGGATAATATTAGCTTGTATCTGTGTTGAGAACAGTAAGGCTAAGCCTCCTTTGGGTCTGCCCCCTCTTTGACTAGGTGTTGCTCTTTTAATACACGAGTGGTAATTATCCAGGTAGAGCTCGTCTATCGACCAGGTTTCCTGGATGAACAGGATGTCAAATTTAGTGAGGAAGTCCATTAGGTTGGGATCTTTGCTTTTCGCTCCCCACCCTGCGATGTTCCACATACAGGTGGGCAGCTTGTGATTTTTGGTTGTCAGACATCTCCAGGGACGTTCAAACTTAGGTTTATAGCCAATTTGGGGTTTATCATTCATTATGTCCATTTTGGGGTGTGTAGTGGGACATTTTGGCAGGGTTTTAAATGAGACCATCTTGGCTGTGAGCCCTGGAAGACCTGCACCCTGCCTTGCTGGCCTTTTCCCATCTAGCCTGGGAGAATGGAGTGCGGACTGACTCCAGCTACAAAAGCTGCACCTCTTGAAGAGATTCTTGGGCTGGAGTATTGTTTATGGGAGGCTGAGAGAGCTTGTTGCTGTTATTGATATTATTGTTATATCTTTAGTTTTAGATCTTATGATTGACGTGGTTGTGTACTTTTTGAAGTGTTTTATTTATTGTTTCTTCTGTTATGTTTGTAATTATGTAAATCTTGTCATGTTGTAAGCCTCCTTGAGCATAGTTTCAACTATGGAAAGCTGCATTCAAATAAAATGATGATAACGATGATTGATGATGATGAAGAAGACCTCCCTGGACCCAAAAGTGTTTAGTTAATATCACTCAGTGGGACAAGGTGGCAGTCGAGAAGATGGTGGCATTCCAACTTCAGGCATGCTTAGAGGAAACTGATTACTTTTATCCATTCCAGTCTGGCTTCAGGCATGGTCATGGCACTGAAGTGGCCCTGCCCTCCCAACTTCATGACATTTGTCAGGTGAGAGATGGTAAACTGTGGCCCTGCTCATTCTCCTCGATATCTCAGACACGGTGACTGATCACCCAGTAGTACCATGGGGAGTCAGGTATGGGAGTCAGGTATATCTGCTGTCCCATCCTTATTCCTTTTTTGACCTCTCCACTTCTGGCCATGCCCACCTCTCCCCACAATCACTGAGATGCATGATATTTTTGTAAACTGCCACAAGATCTGTTTGTTTGTTTCACAATCAATTGATGTATAACTTTTATGAAATAGAGAAAATAAATAATCCTCCCCCAAGCACATGCTGCAGGTGGCAAACCAACATTTCCCCAAACTCTCAATATGGCAACCCCTCACAACCCCGCACCCACCCACTCAAACCCATCAGGACACAACAAGGAGATGCAAACAAGCAGAAGGAAGCAGGATAGAAAAGGGGCCAAAGGAGAGGAGGAAATAAAATCCCAGGCAACCTAGCCCACCTCTCCCCTGGGGTACTGTGTCATTTGCCCACCTGTGCCTCTCACCTGTGGGT